>NC_079397.1:3613417-3620917 GCF_029220125.1 Pseudoliparis swirei
TGTAATTTGTGAAATTGGGCTATACAAATAAACTGAATTGAATTGAATTAAACATTAAATATCTTCCAGTATCTTCACAAGGACTATCTCCTTAAAATAAATAACATATATATATATGATATTAATAAATAATATTAATATATATATATATATACTATTTATATATATACATTAATATTAATATATATATATATAATATATAGTAATATATATATATAATATTAATATATATATATGATATTAATATATATATATAATATATTAATGTTCTATATATATTAATATATATATATACAGTATATATATATAAAATATAATGTCTTTCATTTTAGCATCAACATGCATTTGCTGAAGACAAATCCCCTCCTAAAATGCATTGACGAACATGAAAATGAATGAAAAGGTTTTTGCTCTCACGTGAAGCTCCTCCCTTTACCTGTAGGCTGAATCGTTGGCATTTTAAAACATGTGTCATCGTCAGAGAGGTCACGAACGCACACGGATTTTATATTTTTAGCTTTGTGTGGACATATATGGTGGATTGGTTTAAAGGAGGTTTCTCTAGATTCCCACTGGGAAATCAATAGTTGCCATGATTGTGATTGATCATGTGGGGTCACAGCCCAGAGATGATCACACCTCCTCAGGGGAAGGCCGCCGCCCACCGAGAGAGATTAAACAAGAAGATGAAGAGAGACGGATGAAGAGCGTCAGCTTCAAGACTCAAAGAGGCTTTGACGTCGTAGATGATGATGTGTCCGTGCCTTACTCTCTGCATGCAGCCCTTCTCTATGGTGAGAGAAGAGGTGAGAACATGTGGAGGGGAGAGCATCGAGTGTGTGACGGAAAGAGGAGGGCTGAGAGAGAGAGGCGAGAGAGAGAGAGAGAGAGAGAATACACTCCAGAAAGCAGAGCTGTGAGTGTGTCAGAGAGAAAGAGAGAGACAGTGAGAGACAGCCAGAGAGAGAGAGAGAGAGAATACACTCCATAAGCAGAGCTGTGAGTGTGTGTCAGAGAGAGAGAGAGAGAGAGAGAGAGAGACAGCCAGTGAGAGAGAGAGACAGCCAGAGAGAGAGAGAGAGAATACACTCCAGAAGCAGAGCTGTGAGTGTGTGTCAGAGAGAGAGAGAGGGAGAGAGAGAGAGAGAGAGAGAGAGAGAGACAGCCAGAGAGAGAGAGAGAGAGAATACACTCCAGAAGCAGAGCTGTGAGTGTGTGTCAGAGAGAGAGAGAGAGGGAGAGAGAGGGGGAGAGAGAGAGAGAGAGAGAGAGAGAGAGAGAGAGAGAGAGAGAGAGAGAGAGGGAGAGAGAGAGCGATCCAAGGACAGACGGCTCTGAGGGGAGAGGAGATAACACACTCTCTCACTCTCGGCCACAGCACAGATCTCGACACAGTGAGGAAGATGCTCGTCTACATCGGAGGAGCATCCAGGACCGGACGATAGGACACCGAGGACCGCACACCGAGAGGAAGAGGAGGGTGGAGGGGGAGGAGGAGGAAGGGCAAAAACAGGGTCGGGGAGAGAGGCGACAACGGCAGGTTTATTCTGTGGCTTTAACAAGAAAAGAAGAGCAGCTCGTCTTCCTCTCATCCTCCCACCAGGTCATCGTCTCTCGAGGCCATGAGCCAGACGAAGAAAGGCGAGCTCTCCCGCCGGGACAAAGCCACGCTGCACCAGCAGCGGCGCCTGAAGCAGGCCACCCAGTTCTCCCACAAGGACTCGGCTGACCTGCTGCCCCTGGACGGGCTCAAGAGGCTGGGCACCTCCAGGGACCTGGTGAGTGGAGCAGAGCGCTCAGCGCACCGCCTGATTGGTGCATTCATTTGTAGAAGAATACCTCACTGATTAATAAGTATAGAGGAGAAGTCCACACTGAGCACGTGCAAAGACACGTTGCGCAACATTTGCTCATAAAGCGCTCAACGAAGAAAGACATTTAATATAGTCTTATAGACATGAATGTATATATTTATAAGTCTTATAGACATAAACATATATATTTATTATATTCTTATAGACATGAATGTATATATTTATTAGTCTTATAGACATAAACATATATATTTATTATATTCTTATAGACATGAATGTATATATTTATTAGTCTTATAGACATGAACATATATATTTATTATAGTCTTATAGACATGAACGTATATATTTATTAGTCTTATAGACATGAACATATATATTTAATATAGTCTTATAGACATGAACATATATATTTAATATAGTCTTATAGACATGAACGTATATATTTATTAGTCTTATAGACATGAACATATATATTTAATATAGTCTTATATACATAAACATATATATTTAATATAGTCTTATAGACATGAACATATATATTTAATATAGTCTTATAGACATGAACATATATATTTAATATAGTCTTATAGACATGAACGTATATATTTAATATAGTCTTATATACATGAACGTATACATTTAATATAGTCTTATATACATAAACATATATATTTAATATAGTCATATAGACATGAACATATATATTTAATATAGTCTTATAGACATGAACATATATATTTAATATAGTCTTATATACATAAACATATACATTTAATATAGTCTTATAGACATGAACATATATATTTAATATAGTCTTATAGACATGAACATATATATTTAATATAGTCTTATATACATAAACATATACATTTAATATAGTCTTATAGACATGAACATATACATTTAATATAGTCTTATGTACATAAACATATACATTTAATATAGTCTTATAGACATGAACATATACATTTAATATAGTTTTATAGACATGAACATATATATTTAATATACTCTTATAGACATGAACATATATATTTAATATAGTCTTATATACATAAACATATACATTTAATATAGTCTTATAGACATGAACATATACATTTAATATAGTCATATAGACATGAACATATATATTTAATATAGTCTTATAGACATGAACATATATATTTAATATAGTCTTATAGACATGAACATATACATTTAATATAGTCTTATAGACATGAACATATATATTTAATATAGTCTTATAGACATGAACATATATATTTAATATAGTCTTATAGACATGAACATATACATTTAATATAGTCTTATAGACATGAACATATATATTTAATATAGTCTTATATACATAAACATATACATTTAATATAGTCTTATAGACATGAACATATACATTTAATATAGTCATATAGACATGAACATATATATTTAATATAGTCTTATAGACATGAACATATATATTTAATATAGTCTTATAGACATGAACATATACATTTAATATAGTCTTATAGACATGAACATATATATTTAATATAGTCTTATAGACATGAACATATATATTTAATATAGTCTTATATACATAAACATATACATTTAATATAGTCTTATAGACATGAACATACAGTATATATTTAATATAGTCTTATATACATAAACATATACATTTAATATAGTCTTATAGACATGAACATATACATCTGACTCAAGTGACATGTCAGAATAATGCCAACGGTTTGAGTTCGAGGTCATAAAAATATTTTCGGTTTTAGAGGAAAAAAAGCAGAAAAAAGCCAGAAATTCTCACACTGAAGAAAATGCAACAGGTTTATTTTTTTCTTGGCAAATTAAACGCGACATATTCTGTAACTGATGAATCGACCGATGGTTTCAGCCTCCGTTTGACTTCTAACACCCGAGTACGACCGCCATTTCCTGCACCGGTACGCTCCTTCAGAGGTCATTAAGAAGTGCGAAAGGTCGCGACAGATTCAGGGCCTCTCAGAGACGTCTCCGAGCTCTTCGCTTCCTCTTCCTCAGAAACTGAAGCCGGTACAAACTCTCTGTGATACTCCGGCTCTGGCTCCGTGGCGTCTCTCCAGATTTCTCCCGGAGCGCTCCGAGAACCTCGACACAATCTCTCCGGCGCCGTTGAGCGCCGTGTGAATATCACACGCTTACGTCTGCCAGGTTTTAATACCTCCTCCTCCTCCTCTTCCTCCTCCTCCTCTTCTTTCACTGACTGATATGTTTTCCCTGAGCCTGTTTTCTGAAGATATGGCGGACCATTTAAGTCAATGTTATTTAAGGTGTATTTATTTCCTTGTTTAGTCATGTTGTTGGCATTAAGATTCAAGATTCAAGATTCAAGATGTTTTATTTGTCACATACACACACAGGGTGTGCAGTGAAATGAAAGTGGCAATGCTCAGCAGGAATGTGCAAGGGCAACAAGTACACACTATTTACAAATAAAAAACAACACAATATTTACAGTAAGTGTGTGTGTGTGTGTGTGTGTGTGTGTGTGTGTGTGCCTAAGAGGGGCAGTTGTGTGGGTCTATGTGGGGGTCCTGGTGAGGTCGGAGTTCACAGTCCTGATGGCCTGAGGAAAGAAACTCCGTCTCAGTCTCTCTGTTCTTGCAGCGTGACTACGGAGGCGCCTGCCTGACCGCAGCAGCTGAAACAGTCTGTTGTTGGGGTGGTGAGGATCCTTCATGATCCTGCCGGCTCTGGTTCTGCACCTCCTGGTGTACAAGTCCTGCAGGGTGGGAGTGTAGTTCCAATAGTGCGCTCAGAACGCACTACTCTCTCTGCAGAGCCTCCGTCCTGAGCGCGCAGCGTTTGCCCCAGGCTGTGATGCTTCCTGTCAGACGCCTCTACAGCTCAGAGTAGAAGGACTGAAGGATCCTCTGGGAAACTTTAAATTTCCTCAGCTGCCTGAGGTGGTAGAGGCTGCCTTGCCTTTCTCACCAGAGTGTCTGTGTTTGTTGACCATGTCAGATCCTCGGTGATGTGTACTCAGGTATATATACCCGCACACCTCCTCTAGTCCCGTCCCCCCCATCCCCCAGGTGTTCCTCCCTGTTCTGTTGTTGTACCCTCCACAAATCATCCTCCTTAGTTTTGGTGACATTCATGATGAGGCTGTTGTCCTGGCACCAGAGTGACAGATCAGCAACTTCCTCCAGGTAGGCCTTCTCGTCGTGTCGGAGATCAGGCCCACACCACTGTGTCATCATAAACTTGATGATGGTGTTGGGCTGAACCTGGGCACAGTCATCATGTACAGGGAGCACAGTAGGGGCTGAGGACTGCAAACCAGGGGGGGGGTCTTCAGTGAGGTGGAAGAGGTGTTGGAGGTGTCCCTGACCACCTGTGGCCTGGCGGTCATGAACTATAATCAATGAACAGTAGATCTCTACTTGTGGATGGATTACCATGGAAACGGGCACACATGTTCATGTACATGTTTATGTACATACACATGTACATACACATGTTCATGTACATCCAATTGGATTGAGACCTTCAGCCCCCCTCAGGATCCATTTGTAATTTGGTGACCCCTTAATTTCTCAAACCGTCAACATTTTAATTGGCCCAATACTTGGAAGCCATCTTGGATTGTGAGGTCTGGGTTTGGTGGTTGCTGTTCGACTGACTTTTTTTCCGACTTCAGGCGACGTTCCTGTTGAAATTCCCGTCTTCCAAATTCACTTGAATGCAGCAATAATTTATAAAAACGAGAAATTTGAAAAGCGTTGTCTTTGATTTGTGCTAATTTACGTTAAACACGCTAAATGTCAGACTCAGTAAAGATATATAATTATTATTATTATACCTTGTTTACACAAAATAAGGTTTTATATGCACAAGTTATTATCTTTGGAATTATTTGTTTTATTTGTCTTTGGAATTATTTATATTTTTTGTATTTTTAAATAATTATATTCTTCGTAAGACGCAAATAATTAGGGAAGCAATCAAAATAATAAATCGGCTAATTGTTTGATTAAAAAACGACTTATCTGCATTCATCCACTAAAAAGAGAGGTTAGACGGGAGAATCAACGTGCACACGGAAGATGTAATTGTTTTGGGACTTATGCACATCTAAACACTAAAAAAGATTAAAAAAGATAAACAGAAGTTCACGATAATAGCGACTCTATTAGATTCATGCAGGTCCCTTAGCGCTCTTATCACAATACCAATCATCTCCTCCTCCAAGAGTGAATGAAACTCATCTCGAAGTCACAGGAAACACGATATCTGGAGCAGATGTGGCCGCGGGAGATCAGCAGACGGTAAATTGTATTTCTTCTTCTCCGCGACATCTTTCAGACTCGAAATGAAAAGAAAGCCCGAGGTGGCAGAAGATGAGGTCATCAGGCGGATATGTATATGCCCACATTTCCAATTTCCCTGTTACATTATAGATTTTAATTTGTTTTATTTAATTAGTGCTGATGTTTTCCTGAAGCAGAAAGGTCACATCTTGAATGTCAGACGCCGATCTTAAAAAAAAAGAAGACATGATTCATTACGAGAAGCCTGGTATTACAATTGAGATGAAGGAGTCGGAGAAGTCGCCCCCTGGTGGCCGCGGAGGAAACTTCTAATTCGAGAAGGCAGAATATATATAATTATTTTGGAAATGCAGACGTCCATGAATCATTACCTCCATAAATAATTGAATGGTTAATCAAGTTTAGATGAATATGACCATTTGGATCATTATTTTCAAGCAAAACTGCAAATAAATTCAGTTGTAAGCTTCTCAAACATGAGATTTGTTTTCTATCATTTCATATTTAATATATTTTATAATTCTCGGCTTCCAGTCAGCCAAAATAAGCAATTAAAAAAATGTCACTAGAAGCTCTGGGAAATTATTTTGGGCATTTTCCCTCTAAAATAGCGACGCTAAGCTAAGCTAAGCTACGCTAACTATCAGTTTCACATGTTTCCCAAAAATGTCGAGCTATTTCCTTTAAACGTGAATCAATGGCCGCCATAGAATCCGTAAAGATTCACACACACACACACACACACACATTTGTCCGTAACTCAGAGCCCGTTATGTGAGAGTGAATTTAGGCTGGCGACGGGGGTCTGCTGGGGGAAGTGTTACGTAACACCGCGTGAAGCTTTGAGTCGATACGTGGGTGTGAAATGTGAGAAGAGAGAATGAGAGAATATATCTGTGTGTGTGTGTGTGTTACTGGGTTGGAAACATCAGAGTTACATTACAGTTTCTTTCAGCCGCTACCAAGCGTTTGTCCAATCAGTGGTCACATTTTCAAAACTCTAGATAGATAGATAGATATATACTTTATTAATCCCCAAGGGGAAATTTGTCGTGACAGTAGCAGCAACACACAAGAATAAAAAAAACACAAAATATAAGAAACAGGGATGAAAGATATAGAAGTATACAAGTAAAATAAAAGTAAAATACAAAACAAAATATATATGTAAATATACAACACACATGCATACACAACACACAACAACACTGACAAATCAAATACACAAAATATTAAATATAGACAGAGTGCAAAAAGCAAAGTGTGTGTATGAGTGCAGAGCAAATGAAATGAAATGTGTGTGTATGTGTAGTGCAAACAAATGAGATGTGTGAAGTGCAGATCAACATAGTGTAAGATTCCAGCTATTG
>NC_079397.1:3623417-3675917 GCF_029220125.1 Pseudoliparis swirei
AACAAGCCCAACAACAGAGGAGAGGACCCACGATGCTGAAAGAGAGAGGAGGAAGAGGAGGAATAAGAAAAAGAAGAATAGCAAGTGAGAGACTAGGAAGAAGAAGAAGACTGGGAAGAATAAGAGGAAGAAGAAGAGGAAGAGTGAAACTAAGAAGAAGAAGAAGAAGAAGAAGAAGAAGACTAGGTAAAGGAAGAAGATGTAGAATATGAATAAGACAAAGAAGAAGAAGAGGAAGAAGACGAAGAAGAGGAAAAAGACTAGGAAGAAGTAAACAGGAGGCAGTGGAGAGGACAGAGAGACAGCAGATGTGAAGCTGCTGGAGGAGCAACAGGAAGTCAGCCGCCGGGGCCCTCCATCAGAGTTAAAGAGAGAGAGAGAGAGAGAGAGAGAGAGAGAGAGAGAGAGAGAGAGAGAGAGAGAGATGCCTGTTGCAGTCAGATAATTAGTCCACATGGCAATGAAGCCTCTAATCTGACTGCAGAGGGATAAATACAGAGGAAAAGAGAGGAGGAGGAGGAGGAGGAGGGGGAGGAAGAGGAGGATGATGCTGGAGTCATACATTAACGTTTGACTGGTTTGGACCGGTTAGTGCTCGGCAGTCACCGCACGTCAGCGATTTAAACTGTCCTTTTAAAATAAACTGTCCTTTCAAAATAAAGCTCCGTCCTCACAGGAAACAGCTTCCAGGACTCAACCCACGTTGTTGGGTTCAGGCCTAGCTTGTATAGTTTGGGTTAGAATAACTACAAATTACGCAATCTATGTAACAAATAAAGCAGCACGCCCTGCAGCGCCCCCTGGTGGACGAAACCATATTACATCATGTTGTGGTGAAGCTATGCTCTCCTTATATAATATAATATTATTACACAGCAGCAGCACTAAAGGAGTGATGGAGGAACATCACGGCTCGCCGAGTGTTTTTATCTTTTCATTCGTCGGTTCTCTGAAGGTTAACGTGAAATATAATAAACCTTTTGTCAGATCCGTATTAATGCCGATAACCCTGAACGTTCAGGTGTCAAGGAGCTCCATGGTGATGCGTTCAGGTGTCAAGGAGCTCCATGATGATGCGTTCAGGTGTCAAGGAGCTCCATGGTGATGCGTTCAGGTGTCAAGGAGCTCCATGGTGATGCGTTCAGGTGTCAAGGAGCTCCATGTCGATGCGTTCAGGTGTCAAGGAGCTCCATGGTGATGCGTTCAGGTGTCAAGGAGCTCCATGATGATGCGTTCAGGTGTCAAGGAGCTCCATGGTGATGCGTTCAGGTGTCAAGGAGCTCCATGGTGATGCGTTCAGGTGTCAAGGAACTCCATGTCGATGAGTTCAGGGGAAAGGAAAGGAGAGTGTAGAGAGGAAAGGAAAGGAGAGATTTAGAGAGGAAAGGAAAGGAGAGATGTAGAGAGGAAAGGAAAGAAGAGATGTAGAGAGGAAAGGAAAGGAGAGATTTAGAGAGGAAAGGAGCGATGTAGAGAGGAAAGGAGAGATGTAGAGAGGAAAGGAAAGGAGAGATGTAGAGAGGAAAGGAAAGGAGAGATTTAGAGAGGAAAGGAGAGTGTAGAGAGGAAAGGAAAGGAGAGATTTAGAGAGGAAAGGAAAGGAGAGATGTAGAGAGGAAAGGAAAGGAGAGATTTAGATAGGAAAGGAAAGAAGAGATGTAGAGAGGAAAGGAAAGGAGAGATTTAGAGAGGAAAGGAGAGATGTAGAGAGGAAAGGAAAGGAGAGATGTAGAGAGGAAAGGAAAGGAGAGATTTAGAGAGGAAAGGAGAGATGTAGAGAGGAAAGGAAAGGAGAGATGTAGAGAGGAAAGGAGAGATGTAGAGAGGAAAGGAAAGGAGAGATTTAGAGAGGAAAGGAGAGACGTAGAGAGGAAAGGAGAGATCTAGAGAGGAAAGGAAAGGAGAGATTTAGAGAGGAAAGGAGAGATGTAGAGCGGAAAGGAAAGGAGAGATGTAGAGAGGAAAGGAAAGAAGAGATGTAGAGAGGAAAGGAGAGATTTAGAGAGGAAAGGAGCGATGTAGAGAGGAAAGGAGAGATGTAGAGAGGAAAGGAAAGGAGAGATTTAGAGAGGAAAGGAGAGATGTAGAGAGGAAAGGAGAGATGTAGAGAGGAAAGGAAAGGAGAGATGTAGAGAGGAAAGGAGAGATGTAGAGAGGAAAGGAAAGGAGAGATTTAGAGAGGAAAGGAGAGACGTAGAGAGGAAAGGAGAGATGTAGAGAGGAAAGGAAAGAAGAGATGAGGAAAGGAAAGGAGAGATGTAGAGAGGTCTTAGCATGGTATTTTGTGAAGAGGAGGAAGAGGAGGAGGAGGAAGAAGAGGAAGAGGAGGAAGAAGAGGAAAAGGATGAGGAAGAAGAAGAAGGAGGAGGAAGAGGAGGGTCTGAAATGCCACAGCCGAGTCTCCGCTGGCTTAAATACAGTTAAATGGTGAATCATCCTAAACTAGACAGCAGCTCTCCATCACCCACACACACACAAGATGGTGCCACCAATATTTAAGTGTGTGTGTGTGTCTGTGTGTGTGTGTGTGTGTGTGTGCATATTGACCATGTATGGAGTGCTAGTTTTGCAAATAGAGGCAGAAAACTTGAACCCTCGAGTTACAGCAGATTAAACTACAACACACCTCGTGGCTCACACACACACACACACACACACACACACACACACACACACACACACACACACACACACACACACACACACACACACACACACACACACACACACACACACACACACACACACACACACACACACACACAGCGGAGGAGGAACCGGTCCTATTCAGTCTGACACCTTAATTACTAACTTCCTTCTAGCTGCATTTCTCAGAAACCGCCGGTGCTGAGAAACAAGCAGGAAGGAGTGAAAATAAAGAAAACACAAAGCAGATTAAATGATATGAATTATACCTGAAGACTGAATGTGAAGATTTATGCTGACGTCTCACACACCAAAAACATGTATTTGTGTATGTATACCACTCTTATTTTATGTTTTCCATGAAAACTCTCACTTTTATTTTTCAAATAAATTGCTAAATGAATATAAAATCTAGTCAAGACATTAACAAGGTTATAAATAATGATTTTTATTGTAAATATTAATGCTGTTCTTCTTGTGGCTCAAAGGAAGGCCAGTTTTACAGCTTCTCTCACCAGCATAACTGTTTTCAGCTGCGCTCACATAAAAAGGGTTTTCTACCCCTCCGCTAGTCTTCTAAGGCGATAACACAATGTACCACTAGAACACTGGAGATGGGCCTCTACACACCTCTGGAGAGACTTCATTAACACCAGAGAATACTCATGTACACATTAACTATGTCGAGAGAGTTTATGATTACTTTATAGTATCTTCATTGATTGACATTTCTACGTGACCCCAAACCTTTGAAGGTGGTGTGAACATCTTGTTGTCGTGGTAAACCTTTAAGGCCTCTTCTCTCTTCCCGCCTCCAGCAGCCTCACAGCATCGTGCAGCGCCGCCTGCTGGAGGGGAACATCACGCGGCTGCGAGGGGAGGCGGCCCGCGACGCCAACGACAGGGTCCGCTCCCCGCTGACCGACCCCAAGGACGGCGAGGAGGGCAGCGAGAGCACCGCCGACGACTCGGCGGAGGAGAGGGAGTCCCTGGAGGAGAGCGAGAGGAGCCTGCGCTCCGATGAAGAGGAGGACGACGAAGCCGGGGCCAGACCCGAGAAGACGGAGAGCTCCGCCCCCCTCGCGGCTCTGGTGGTTCAATGCAAGGTAGAGCGACGCTTCTTCTCCCGTGACTCATCCCGCCGTCGCCCACTCCGTGCACAGAGCGTGACGAGCCGGGTCCGGTTTAGTGCCGAGTCATGGTGACGGAGGCCAACCGGGTCCATCCGGTCCTCGGGGGTCACGCGTGTCGACCACGGGGGTCTCGAAGAGAACCGACGCCGTGACAGTGTGTGCAAAGCCCAGTCGGGGTTTTAATGAGCTGGTAGATGTCCACACGTCTCCACGAGACGTATACAATAGACTACGGTGGCCTGAGTGGCACAATCTTCACGTATGACATCATCAAGTTCAACAGATTTGGTATTTCTTCTTCTCCCGTCATCGTTCTCATCCACGTCGTCAGAAACCAGCGAAACATTCAGTCGTGACATCGGAAGTCTTTTTCCGACCTGAACGTCGGCGCTCCTCTCGTGTCACGTGACACGGCGGCCATTACGGTTCATTACATCACGGCGGCCATTACGGTTCATTACATCACACGTCGTTTTATCCAAAGCGACTTACAACCATGTCACAGACACAGCTAGGGAGCAACTCAGGGTTAAGTGTGTTGCTCAAGGACACAACGACGAGGGCGGGGATTGAACCGCCGACCCCCTGATTGAGAGACGGACCTGCTAGCCAAGCGTAGAGAATGTAAAGAGCGACGTTGTGTCTCTTGGTCGTGGTTCTTTCCATGTGGATGAGGCGTTGCCCCAAATGAGACCGACGTTCTCCACGGATGTCAAAATGTTGTTGTGTTTTCTAGCCGCGTGAGCGTTTTCTACCGAAGCGGTCGATGACGTCACAACACGGTCAGTAACAAGTGTGAATCACCGCGGCAACGAGAGCTCCTCGAGCCGGACGACGGATGTGAGGCTGATGATGAAGAAGTGATGACAATAAGAAGCATTAATTGATCAAACTCTGCAGGGAGGGCAATCAAGGAGCGAGTCGTCAGACAAGGAAGTGACATCAAAGACGGAGAGAGTTTTATCCCTGGGAACAAATCGATGTGGCGATCGACCCGCGCCGTCTCCCCGCGGTGTTAAAAGGAGCTCAGCTCCCGGAGAGTCTAGATGGGTGACCCGCGTGAGCCTGGTCCGGTTACTCATTGTGCTCGGCTCGCATCGCCAACTTACTAACTGCAAAGTGTTCCTCCGTTACTCATCGACGGCTATTTTTAAACCGCAGGATTTCTGCACCGCCGGGGACGGAGACCAGAGAGAGGGTTGGTGGGCCTGCTGATAAGCCAGTGCGTGTGCGTGTGCGTGTGCGTGTGCATGTGCATGCGAGGACAATGGAGGCTCAGTCCAGGCTGGACAGGGAGTGAGGGATCAAAACCAGGCTCATGGAACTTGAACGTCTTTATTTCCAAGAGAGGGGCTATATATATATATATATATATATATGTATAGATATATAAATATATATATATATAATTTTTATATACAGTATATATATATTTTATATATACTTATTTTAAATATATATATACAAATATACCAATAGACTGGAAAGTGCTATTTATATAAATAAATAGATAAACATATATATATATAAATATATATATATAAATATATACAATATATAAAATAAAATAAAAAAATAAAAATATATATATAAGCTGAAAGGTGCTACGTGTATGATAAATATTTCAAAACAGTTAACAATATAAAAAGTATACACCAAAAACTGAATGAATCCCAAAGTCTGGCAACACCGAGACAATAATGAATGAAGTGTATTATTTTTATAACAATGAATCAAGTGTATTATTGTTATAATAATAAATCAAGTGTATTATTGTTATAATAATAAATCCAGTGTATTATTTTTGTGAGGAAGTGAAGAAGTAGGATGATCTCATAAAGGAACATGTGACGTCTCAGGTTAGAGATCTGCTGCAGGTTTCCTCTGCTGACATGACGGTACCCTGCAGAGAGGTTTAGACATGTTAAACTGCAGCGTGTAAATGTTAAACCACCGATGACTCACTGGGTTAATATTTCATGCTTCTGAGTCTTTAGAAGAATCAAAGTGCACTCGACAAGCGGAACCATCGGCACCTCGTCAGCATCCTGAACTCATCACGTCAGCTAATAATATAACTTTGATCTCTGCTCTCTCGTATGTTTAACTGGATTATTAACCATTTAACGGCCACGTCGTGTTGTTGTGTCAGTGTGTTGTTGATTGTGTCAGTGTGTTGTTTTGACACACTTCCCCCTGTGTCGCCCTCACAGTGCTGCGAGACTGAAGTCAAAGCGTCCATCAACACCGGCAGCCAACACAACCACATCTCCAGCTCCTGCTGCCAGAGGCTGGGGTGAGAACCCCCCCCCCCCCAACATTACATCATATATATATTATATATAAATATTATATATAATATATATTATATTATATCTATAAATATATAATATTATATAATATATATATATATATTTATAATTCATATATTATATTATATATTATATATATTATATAATATTTATTTATAATTTATATATATATATTATATATTATATTATATATATTATATATATATTATATCAACAGCTGCCATCTTTTAATTAATCAGGAATTAGAATAAGAGGAACAATTTAAAGAATTAGCTGGAAATAAATAAGCTTTTCGGGATTTAGTCATCACTATCATAGGATCTGAAGGCATGTCTTTAATCCCGTCGTCTGGAGGAGAGATATTTAAATGCCAAATGAAGCTTTAGAGTCTTTAGATCACAGCTTGTGACATGTTGTACTCATATTAAATCAGCTTTTAAAAATACAAAAAACAAACAGAAAAAGGTTAAATATCGTTTGTCTCCAAAATTCTCATTAATAAAATTCCACCTGAGCAAACATTTGATTAAGTATGACATTAATTGTGTGTGTGTGTGATCAGACTGGTTCCCGTCCAGGACAGTTCCCCGTGCGGTGGCAGCAGCTCGGTGCCGGGTCTGCGGCTGCAGCTGGGCCGACAGACGGTCCAGTGCTCAGCTTTTGTCCGAGGTAGGAGCCACACTGAATATATATGAGTGTGTGTGTGTGTGTGTGTGTATGTGTCACTATTTGTCTCCAACACAACTCAAAACACCGACGCCACGGAACGAGGTCGAGGGGCCGATGAAGCTGAGAAGATATTATTATTAAGACTCATACCGAGGAAGACGAAGATGGAACCAAATGTCAAGGCTCTTCAGACGTCATCACAAAAACTACAACCGTGAAGGTCGCGGTGGAGCTGGAGGGAAATGTGAAGTGGAGGAATGTGAATTCACCTGGCGCGTCGTCTCTTTGGAGGATCCGTTAAAAATAGATCCAGAGTGGGACGTGAGCTCGTTTTCTCTACTTAAAATGCAGAAAGCAAATCCTCTCCTCGTCTTCTCAGGGGGAAAAAACAGAAGTAAAAGGACAGCTGGGGAGAGAGGGAACGAGTGAGAGTGTGAGAGAGGGAACGAGTGAGAGAGGGAGAGAGGGAGAGAGTGAGAGAGAGGGAGAGAGGGAAAGAGTGAGAGAGGGAGAGAGGGAAAGAGTGAGAGAGGGAGAGAGGGAGAGAGGGAAAGAGTGAGAGAGGGAGAGAGGGAGAGTGAGGGAGGGAGAGAGGGAGAGAGTGAGAGAGGGAGAGAGGAGAGAGGAAAGAGTGAGAGAGGAGAGGAGGGAGGAGAGAGAGAGGAGAGGAAAGAGTGAGAGAGGGAGAGAGGGAGAGAGGGAAAGAGTGAGAGAGGGAGAGAGGGAGGGAGAGAGGGAGAGAGTGAGAGAGGGAAAGAGTGAGAGAGAGGGAGAGAGGGAGAGAGGGAAAGAGTGAGAGAGGGAGAGAGGGAGGGAGAGAGGGAGAGAGTGAGAGAGAGGGAGAGAGGGAAAGAGTGAGAGAGGGAAAGAGTGAGAGAGTGAGAGAGGGAGGGAGAGAGGGAGAGAGTGAGAGAGGGAGAGAGGGAGAGAGGGAAAGAGTGAGAGAGGGAGAGAGGGAGAGAGTGAGAGAGAGGGAGAGAGGGAGAGAGGGAAAGAGTGAGAGAGGGAGAGAGAGAGAGGGAAAGAGTGAGAGAGGGAGAGAGGGAGGGAGAGAGGGAGAGAGTGAGAGAGGGAGAGAGGGAAAGAGTGAGAGAGGGAAAGAGTGAGAGTGAGAGAGGGAGGGAGAGAGGGAGAGAGTGAGAGAGGGAGAGAGGGAAAGAGGGAGAGAGGGATGTGTTTAAAGCATCAACAACGTCTGTCGGCCATCTCTGAAGGGCCGTTTATTTTTGACTTTCTTTTCTCTGTTTCTTTTACTTGGATTTGAGGTTTAAAAGTTTCTGTTATTTCAGATGAAAAAAGAAAAGCACATTCCTCACGGAGGTTCTAGAAAGGGATAAATAAATGCTGACGTCAATATAAATATTCAGTTGTTGAAGCTACAGCCGGGAGAGCGTTAAGAAATCAGCCAACCAGCAACGTCTGAAACATCAACTCACACATCGCATGTTGCTCAAGTCAGATTATATTTTCAAAGCCCCAAAACTTTAAATTACAGAGATATTGTGTTCTTTGGTTCCCCCTTTTTATCTGGTCCTCATGACGACAGAAGAACGAGAACACACACACACACACACACACCATTGTTCTCTTTAATTCCTCCGTGAACGACTCTTTTCAAACATTTCAAATTCTTATTTTTGGCTCCATAAACTCTCACTTTGCTGCTTCAAAATCACGTCCTCACAAGTATAGATGATTATCGATGCGTGTTCAAATGAAGACGGATGAACTCATCGCCGCTCTCCCGTTTCCCCTGCAGAGGACGAGGCCGTGGAGCTGAGTCTGGGACTTCAGACTCTGCTGGAGCTCAAAGTAAGATCTTCATTGGCTTTAGAAAGCCTTATCTTTGTGTGTGTGTGTGTGTGTGTGCCCCGCTGACCACGTGTTTCCCCTCACAGTGCCGCCTGGACCTGAGCAGCCGGGTGCTGAAGCTGCAGGGCTACGGCGACCAGCTGCCCTTCCTGAACCCGGCGCCCGGCGGGCGGCGCCAACGCGACACCAACGAGAACCTGTGAGGCCCGGCGGGACGCCGCGGCCCCCGACGACGTGTTTGCAGGACGAAATGATCTCTGATAATAAATTAGTTTACAGAGCCGTGGATCTAATCACTCTTTATGATCAGGTTGTGCATTCCAATCCAATTCCTCTGTCGACGGAGGAAAAACATTCTAATCATTTAACGTGCATAGTTTTGTGATTCGGCTAAAAAAAACGTTATTTTTAAAATCATCAAGTAAATACATTTTAAAAAGTGTTAAATTGCAAATCATTTTTGTTTAAAACGATGTCAAAAATAATCGTTTTATACCTTTGGGGACACGTGCTAGTTAATTTCGACGAAGGCGACGTCGGATAGCCCGTTAGCTTAGCTTAGCATAAAGACTTGAAGCGGGGGGAAACAGCTAGCGTGGCTCTGACACCCCCACGAGCGTCTAAAGCTCACCGCGTTACACTTTTGTTTAATTCGTACAAACACCGAATCCATCCCTTATTTTCCCGGGTTTTATGTTAAACTAAGCTAAGCTAAGCTAATCGCTGCTAGCTATAGCTTCATATTTAACGTGAACACAGACATGAGAGGGAGCGTCACTGTGCTCTCGTCAGAGCGCCAATAAACCAAACGGTTTCCAAACTCTTCTCTCAAGAATCCACATGACCCGTCTGAAAGGTGGTCAGGATCCCTTTGAGGGGTTTTTAAAACTTTAAATAAAGATCTGGAGGATCTCCCGTCCGTCTGCTCCGCCTCGTGGAGCCGCCGTTAGCTTCTCTCCAGAAGACGTGAAGACGTGGTTCAGTTCTCCAGGAGCTCAAAAATAGACCCGGCGACTAAAACATCAGAAACATTCCACCTGCATGACTTTGTAAAAGTTCTGCCTGTGTGTGTGTGTGTGTGTGTGTGTGAGGAGTCAAAGCAGGTTTTTTGTTCTTTTTCATGCCTTGTTTTGGATTTTTTGTTGTTGTGCCACCTGCCTTTCTTTCGTCTCTCGGTGTTCTCACGGCGTGGAGAGAGTCGAGAACCGCCTCAGATCATTCTGGGCTTTAATGACACCCGAGCCGAGCCGAGCCGACCCGAGCCGACTCGACCTGAACTGAGTCGAGCCAACCCGAACCTAGCCGACCCGACCAGTGCCGAGTCGAACCTAGCCGACCCGACCCGAGTGGACCCGAACCTAGCCGACCCGAGTCGTCCCGAGTGGACCCGAGCCGAACCTAGCCGACCCGAGCCGACCCAAACCTAGCCGACCCGAGTGGACCCGAGCCGACCCGAACCTAGCCAACCCGAGTGGTCCCGAACCTAGCCGACCCGAGTGGACCCGAATCGACCCGAGTGGACCCGAACCTAGCCGACCCGAGTGGACCCGAACCGACCCGAGTGGACCCGAACCTAGCCGACCCGAGTCGATCCACACAGTATCCCGCCTGACCTCTCCGCGCGTACGCATGTTTCTCTGCGATGTGTTCAGTGACCTTCCTGCGACGTGTGAAAAGGAAAATCGATGTGTGACAGAAAAACTTATTTTTGGTGTTTCAGTATTTTCTCTGCTTAATAATAAAAAAATATGTATTCTGGCTAAAACTCTGTGTTCATAACCTGAATACTGACCGACAGACGGGTGGAGGAGGAGCCGAGTGACGGATGTCATGTGGCAGACTGGTTGTGGGAGGAGCTCCGCTGGGAGATTTACTGGGCCTCATGTTGATTCCCATGGCCGGCGCACTGGACCAGTACACGCCGTCTGCTGGTACCGCCGGCTATATAAAGAGCAGAGCAGCAGATGTTCCCACAGCATCAGCTGACCCCTGTGACCTTTAAACGGAACGTAAGAAAAACACACGAAAAGGGCCGTGTGCAGAGCCGCTGTTTGGTTTGTCCCTTCTGGGCTCCTGTAGAAAACCCACGATGGATGTTTACAATAAATATGTAATTATTACATTTTATAGACTGAATTAATAATCAAGCTGCATAAAAAAAAGCGTAATAAAAAAAAAAAGTTAAATTTTTCTGGAAATATTTTAGATATTGAATGAAAATAAATAAATTTATAATTCAAAATAAAAGTAAAAAATATGTTAAACATGTTAAAAGCGTATTAAATAGAAAATTCTTCAAGTATTTCATGAAAATAAAATACTATCAGTTAAATGAAAATAAACAACAACAAAAATCACTTTTCTTGCTAATTGTCTTAATTTCTGGAATTTATATGACTCCTGAGTGAATATTATATATTATTATATTACCATACTACAGATAACACTGTGATAAGCACAATAAACACAATATTAGACGGCAGCACTAATGACGCCAGGTGGTAAACAGACCGCAAAACAGAAATGTCACCACCAAACAAATCCTTATTATTTTACTTCTTCGGGGACACAACATCATAAAGATGCTCTCAGTCTGCACTCGGCTCCTCGGAGCTGTGAGAAGATGCTTTTTGTTTCCGTGAGCACGGAGGAAAAAAAACATCACAGGAATATGAAACTACGGCCTCGTTAGCGAGGATCCCCCTCAGTACCCCCCCTCTTGTTTTGAGTCACTGTACACACACACCACATCCTGCAGCAGGTAACACCTCCGCTAGGAAAGATCCCTCCGTCACGTCTCTCAGAGGACACGCCCCTCTTGTTCGGTCCTCTTCGCGTCTCTGGACAAAAGCACGAGAAGAAACGAGAAGAAAAACCTGCACACGTTGACCTTCTTGACCTTTGAGGCTGTCCTCCAGATGCTGAACACATGCCGCAGGCGGTAATGAGTACCGGAAGCTCGCCGCGGCGGTCGTCTAGTGCGCTGCCTGTGTCATTAACCGCCCGTGCTTTTGTATTCATGGATAATTATTGAGTAGAAAGCGTATTAGTTATTGTGGTCTCGTCTGCAGTCAGCTGGGTGTCATTCTACATGTACACCCACATGGAAAGACCAAAACCAACACTGTACTCGCCTATTGCTCAAGTGTGTGTTTGTGTGTGTGTGTGTGTGTGTCTCTCACAAGCAAACACACGCAAAGCAAATGGTAAAACATAAACAACTAGAACGGGCACTCGGTAGAGCGCTTACCTTCGCATATCACAAGATTGGGCATTGAATTATGAACATGTTGGCATTAGTTGCATGCCAATTGGATATAAATTGACCGTGCTATGGTAAAAAGAAGATTTTGACCTTTTCATGACCTTGACCTTTGACCCCATCGATCCCAAAGTCTAATCAAATGGTCCCCGGATAATAACCAATCATCCCACCAAATTTCATGCGATTCAATAAGATGTTGACCTTTTTCATGACCTTGACCATGACCTTTGACCCGATCAATCCCAAAATCTAATCAAATGGTCCCCGGATAATAACCAATCATCCCACCAAATGTCATGCGATTCGGTTTACAACTTTTTTTGTTTCGCGAATAACACGCATACAAATAAATAAATAAATAAATACACGGCGATCAAAACATTACCTTCCGCATTTTCAATGCGAAGGTAACAAAGTGTGCAAAAGCTCAGTATTTATATGACTGTTGAGATATTTAACAAAAGAAACTTGAATGTAAACCTTAAGGTGGCGCTAGAGGACAGGATGCATCATCTGTGGATCGTGAACGAGGTTTTTCGGCGTGACCTCCGCTGACCTCTAGAGCCCCGCCGGCTCAAACCGACGTTTCATATTCATACGGAAGTCTCATTTTCAGTTAACTTTGAAGAAGTCATCTCTCCTTCACACGGCGTGTGGGCAGGAAGACGTTTCCTTTGTCTCGCACCCGACGAGCAGCCGACCGCGGCATCCGTTACTCACGCCACCCGCCTCCACCAAGAGCTTCATGTCTCGTTTTTATCCTTCATCTCGAAGAAAAACACACACACACACACACACAGGAATGACCCAGAGGCCACCCCCCACCCAGAGAGGCGTGAGGGCGGTGTTGATGAGACCACGTCCTCTTTGGGTCGTTATGTAACATCGTGAGTGGGCGATGCTGAGAGAATAACACAGAAACATTAAGTTATTGTAATTGCTGAGCATCAAACTCGTATTTACGACCGGGAAACTGAATTCTTCTGAACGCTTGGCTCTGGATATTCAGGGTGTGAAAAAACAAAAACAAACATGGACGCCTCGCTCCTGATTAAAACCGGCCGATGCCAGCGACAACTCCATTTCCGAGGGAGAAATATGACTTATTCCAACAAATAAAAACAACCCGTTGGCATCATGGAGTGTTTACTGCATCTTAAAAAAGACTCCAGAAATAATCAAACCCACAAGATGAAAAATGCTGAAGGTTTAATTAAACCATAATTTTGTTGCCATTCCACGCTTGCTATCTCCCTTTCATACGTAATCTTAATGTGCCACAGAGTCGGGGTGTGTGTGTGTGTGTGTGTGTGTGTGATGGAGCCGATGAAAGCCTCAGAACGAAGCTCGCCGGAGACGAAATTGGCCGCTGTTAACAGCTGCTGGGAGCCGCTGATGGAAGGAGATGGAGCTGGTGTTAGGCCCCGCCCCCTCCTCCCCCCCAGCTGTCAGTCAGAATCAGATCCAATTTACTCCACCCAGCACCCGCTGCTCCACCAGGCCCCCAAAGCGTGCACGAAGGGTGGAGAGAAATTAGTTATGGCCGCAAAACATAATAATGATGTAATAGCGTGGCCTAAAATATGACCACTAGATCGGGGGTGGAAGAAGTATAACTTTAAAAATGTACAAATACTAGATTACAAGTGAAAGTCTTGCAGTCGAGAAGGAAATAAATAGTATTTCTATTTCATAAGCTCATCGTCTCTTAAATAATATGAAGTTGCATCAAATGGAAAATATTCAAGTAAAATACCTCAAACTATACGAATGTGAAACACCTCGCCATCCTGGGACTGAGCAAGCAACCTGCCGGCTGCATGTATTCATCTAAAACCTCACATTCAGGTAAACGGGTGGCTCACAGTCGAGGGGTCAAAGGGTCAAAACAAGTCTTTTGATGGATGAGCACGACTGAGTTGCCGGGCAGATTAAGACCTGCTGGACTGTTTGAAACCACAGGACCACCATGTGACGGCTGAGCGGTACGGAAGAAAAGAAAAGCCACAAAATAAAAACGAACTGACTATTAGATAAAAATGTAAAAATGTAAAACGGGAAGATTCTTTAAATTTAAATATTTAATGAAAATATATGTTTTTAATAATTTTAAAACATTAAAATATTTCATGAAAATAAAATAAAGTAAGTTAAATGCAAATAAACAAAACATATAAGATATTATTAAACCTCTGCATTAAAAAATATATATAAAAAGGTGTGTCAAAAAGTGACACACACACACTTACGTACTTCAAAAAGTAATAGTTATTTTTTGATCTGTCATTTTCTCCATCAGTCATCAAAATGGTCACAAAAACTCTTGACCCGAAAATATGAACCAAAGTAATTTTGGGCTCTGACATCTTTCCATTTGACATATTGCTCTGTTTCCATGGAAACCTTTAAGAATACACATCGTACCACAACTCTCCAGAGGAAAGTCTCTCGTGGGCAATAACGCTGCTAAATAAGGCAAATTTGGGCTTTCGTTGAAGATAAGAAATGACGCGGCTAAAATAGAGGCCGGATCCACGGAAGGTCACGTGGAGGTCGTGACCCCCGAGTGGACTTCATGTCTCTGGGTCAGATGTCTGAGACGAGTTCTACAGGTCCACTGCACACAGCGTCCATCACTGGAGACCAGTAGAGGACTTTGCATACTGAACTGGTTCCCCAGAGGACGGCTCCTCCTCTGGGGAACCAGGAGGCGGAGCCAGGAGGCGGAGCCACATGTAAACCAACAGACAGGATCCATAAGAGCGACATCGTGACCATTAAAGGTCATGAACACGACTCCCAAGAGCAGGAATGTTCAACGAGGAGAAACTGATAGAAACAAAGTTCCTCTCGACTCTAACATCTGAGAGATGAACACATCGTTATCATAATATCAGTTAATATAACACAAAATACGTCAAAAACATCATTATCTGTTTTTGAGTTGCCTTATACACTACAACTCTTACTGTATTACACTTATATAATATACTAAGCTCTTTTATAGGGTTATATTTGATTCTCTGTTCTATTCCATACTGTTATATTAGTTAAAAATGTGTATTTTTATATTATATTTACTAGTTTTGGTAGCAAGGAGGACCAGGTCCTGGTTCCCCCATCAGACCTGGTCCTGTAAAGAGCTCTACAGGGCTCAGGAGAGACCAGAGGCCCCCCGGGGCCACCTGAGCCTCTTTTACCCTTTATGCCAACACACACTCATCTATAATGCACGAGGACATACTGGTCGGTCGGTCGGTCGCGCACACACACACACACACACACACACACACACACACACACACACACACACACACACACACACACACACACACACACACACACACACACACACACACACACACACACACACACACACACACACATTTATATTGTACCTGCTTCGTGTCTCACGCTCTCGTCTTCACACCTGGACCTGACGGAAAAGTCAACAACGAGACGAGCAGCACAGGAAACAACCGGTGTTTATTATTAACAGAGTATTTACAGTCAGGGTGTGTGTGTGAGAGAGTGTGTGTGTGTGTGTGTGTGTGTGTATGTGTTAACTCTGTGAATCCTTGTAGAGAACATTCGCCACCAGAGATCTGACTGCTGCCGGGTCCTCGGTGTCTGAGGAGGGAAACACACGGATTACAGGATTAAAGTATTATTATTATTACTATAAATAAATAATATATTTAAAAAGATCAATATATATATATATATATATATATAAAAAAATATATATATAAATAAATATATAAAAATAAATAAATACATATATATATATATATATATCTGATGAAGGGGGCTTCCTGATTGGTGGACTCACCGACCCCCAGCGCCTTCAGGTGGCTGCTGAACTCGGGCTTTTCCTCCAGGACCCGCAGCATGTTGGTGGACTCCATCCGCTCCAGCTGCACCTTCCAGTAGATGTAGATCTTGTGATTGAAGCTGACGTACACCAGACAGGGGCTGTTCTTACCGTCCTTACACGTGTACTGACCTGCACACGCAAAGAAAACACTCAAAAACACTCAACACAGACGTGTTTTCACCCAATGTGTGGCGGCAAGCGCTGTGATTTACTGCGTTATGTGAACACACCAGCAGCCTGGATACTAACTGCCACCCTAACAGAGGAACCAGTCTAATCCACCTTAATGAACCCCCCCCCCCCCCAAAGGAATCCGTCACATCAAAGTCTCTCTCTCTTCTCCTCTAACTGCAAATGTCACATTAGCTCCCTCAAATAAAATGAGGCTCCTTCAAACGCTGCAGCAAGAGCTGAAAACACAAAGCTCAACGGCTCCCCCTACAGGCGCCACGCGGTATCACAAGGACTGTGGCGAAGAACCACGGGAGAGAGTCTGACCCGATATAAAGGGTCATTTTGAGGGTGGGGGTAGCAGTGTGTGTGTGTGTGTGTGTATGTGTGTGTGTGTGTGGGGGGGGGGGGCTCACCCGCACAGAAGGCGTTGACGTTCTCGTCGAACTGGAAGCGGACGACGGTCCGGTTGTGGTCGATGATGTAGGTCTGACCGTCCCAGGCGCACGCCACCACTTCCTCTCTGCCGTCGCCCTGGAGAGAACACACACACACACATATATACACACACACACACCGTGACTATCAAATATGAGGAAATGCAGCTTTCACATATAAATATATATATATATATATATATTGTGGAGGAAGAAGAGAAGAAAGAAGAGGAAGAAGGAGAAGAGGCGGAGGGGGAGAAGAACAAGGATGAAAAAAAAGGAAGAAGAGTGGGAGGAGGAAGAGGTGGAGGGAAAGAAGGACGAGGAAGAAGAGAAGGAAGAGGAAGAGGGGGAGGATATGATAATTTTGCAGCTTTCATATATATATATGTGGAGGAAGAAGAAGAAGAAGAAGAAGGAGGAGGAGGAAGGGGAAGAGAAGAAAGGTGAAGAAGAGGAGGGGGAGGAAAAAGAGGTGGAGGAAGAAAAGGAAGCGTGTTTCATATTTGAGTCGTAAACACAAACTCACAGTGACATCGAGCTTCTGCAGAGCGAACAGCTGATGATCGACCTGCACAGACCAGAGCAATCGCTCACAGCTGTCCATCAGCTTCAGCGTGCCTGGACAAGTATACAAGTACATATATATATATATATATATAGTATGAATATAAGTACGTATATAAGTCTGTATGTAAATATCTATCACTAAAAGCTTTCTGGCAAACCCTGAATCTAAGAAGCTAAATATCTTTTATATAAGGAGCAAAATGATTTGAACAAAAAGCTTTCGACTGACAAGTTTTCTTTTAACGCCTCCTTTGAGAAACTAAATGATTCAAAGCGAATCTTTTCTTAATATGCGGCACAATAAAAAGCTAAATCTCCATCGTAAAGAGAGCAGAATGAACTCCGGGAGCCTTCCACACGATGCTATATAAACGATAAAATGGTGTAAAATAAACTAAACGTACCGTCCAGAGTGCAGAGCGCGAACAGCCCGCAGGTGGAGGACTCCTCCCTCGAGCCTGAAGGGGACACAAGTCACGTGACCCGTGAGTAACGCCCGCTACACGGCCTGGCGTTAAAAAACAAGCGGACCTTTACTGATGCTGCCGATGAGATGCGTGGACACGTTCTTGTTGTGTATCCGCCCGGTGGTCAGGTGGAGAACTACATCTCTGGACGGTCCCTCGCTGGGGAGAAATCAAAGAGTTACATCCCCTTCTGAGACTTTTTTTTCTTCTTTCTTTTGGAGACGGTGTTTACCTCCCGGAGGTGGGCGGGGCTTACCTCCCGGAGGTGGGCGGGGCTTCTTCTCCGGAGCCGCTGGAGTCGTGTTGAGTCCAGGAGCACAGCAGGATGGCGTAGCCGCAGCCGGGCTGAGACACCATCAGCTCCGGTAGACCCTCTGGACCCGGGTTCACCGTCAGGCTGTCCACCTGCACCACACACACACACACACACACACACTGACTTTGTGTATCTAAAGTGCCGGCGGTGCCAGGTGTGCTGGTGACCCACTCACCTGCCCCTCCAGGATCCACTTCTTCAGCAGCACCAGCTGACCGGAGCCGGGCTCGGCGCCGTCGGCCGGCTCCTCCCACCGGAACGCTCGCACCACGCGGTCCGTGTAGCCGACCACCAGCTCGCTGCGGCCATCACCGTCTGCAGAGGAGGAGGGAGGAGAGGAGGAGGTATGAGAGGAGGAGGTAGGAGAGGATGAGGTCGGAGAGGGTTATCGGCTGCAATCTGCCTTCCCTCCAGGTCCTGTTCACTTCCAGGTCACTGAAGCGGGCCAGAAAGATTGTCAGGACCCCTCCACCCTGGACACTCCTGTTCGAGTCCCTCCTCGGGAGGAGGCTGCGGTCCATCATGACCACGACCTCCGCCACACCAATAGCTTTTTCCGAGCGGTCGGGTCATCAATGGACCCAGGACTGACTGACTGTCACCCCAGGACTACCACCTCTTCTTCCTTTCCTCTCTCCTCTCCCTTCCTCTTCCTCCTCCTCCCTCCCTCCTCTCCTCCCCCTCAAATGTTGCACCTTCCACCAAAAAAAATTCCTCGTTTGTTTGTGAAAACATTCATTCTTTGGCAATAAACCTGTTTCTGATTCTGATTCTGATTCTGATGAGAGGATGAGGTAGGAGAGGAGGAGGTATGAGAGGAGGAGGTATGAGAGGATGAGGTAGGAGAGGAGGAGGTATGAGAGGAGGAGGTAGGAGAGGATGAGGTAGGAGAGGAGGAGGTATGAGAGGAGGAGGTAGGAGAGGAGGAGGTATGAGAGGAGGAGGTATGAGAGGAGGAGGTATGAGAGGATGAGGTAGAAGAGGAGGAGGTGTGAGAGGAGGAGGTGTGAGAGGAGGAGGTATGAGAGGATGAGGTAGAAGAGGAGGAGGTATGAGAGGATGAGGTAGGAGAGGAGGAGGTAGGAGAGGATGAGGTAGAAGAGGAGGAGGTAGGAGAGGAGGAGGAGGTATGAGAGGAGGAGGTAGGAGAGGAGGAGGTAGGAGAGGATGAGGTAGGAGAGGAGGAGGTAGGAGAGGAGGAGGTATGAGAGGAGGAGGTGAGAGGAGGAGGTGTGAGAGGAGGAGGTAGGAGAGGATGAGGTAGGAGAGGAGGAGGTATGAGAGGAGGAGGTAGGAGAGGAGAGGAGGAGGAGGAGGAGAGGAGGAGGTATGAGAGGAGGAGGTGGAGGAGGAGGAGGTAGGAGAGGAGGAGGAGGGAGAGGAGGAGGTAGGAGAGGAGGAGGTGGGAGGGGAGGAGGTAGGAGGAGGAGGTATGAGAGGAGGAGGGGGAGCAGGAGGAGGTAGAGGAGGAGGAGGAGGAGGGAGGAGAGAGGAGGAGGTATGAGGAGGAGGTGAAGAGGAGGAGTAGAGAGGAGGAGTAGAGAGGAGGTGGAGAGGAGGAGTAGAGAGGAGGAGGTGGAGAGGAGGAGGAGGAGGAGGTGGAGAGGAGGAGGAGAGGGAGGAGAGGAGGAGGTGAGAGGAGGAGGTGTGAGGAGGAGGAGGTGAGAGGATGAGGTAGGAGAGGAGGAGGTAGGAGAGGAGGAGGTAGGAGAGGAGGAGGTGAGAGGAGGAGGTATGAGAGGATGAGGTAGGAGAGGAGGAGGTAGGAGAGGAGGAGGTAGGAGAGGAGGAGGTAGGAGAGGAGGAGGTATGAGAGGAGGAGGTAGGAGAGGAGGTATGAGAGGAGGTATGAGAGGAGGGAGGTGGGGAGAGGAGGAGGTAGGAGAGGAGGAGGTAGAGGAGGAGGTATGAGGAGGAGGAGGGAGGAGGAGGAGGTATGAGAGGAGGAGGTATGAGAGGAGGAGGAGGGGAGAGGAGGTATGAGGAGGAGGGTGGAGAGGAGGAGGAGGTGAGGTGAGGAGGAGGTGGAGGAGGAGGAGGGTGAGGTAGGAGGAGGAGGGTGAGAGGAGGAGGTATGAGGAGGAGATGAGGTAGAGAGGAGGAGGGAGGAGGAGGAGGTATGAGAGGATGAGGTAGGAGAGGAGGAGGTATGAGAGGAGGAGGTAGGCGAGCAGGAGGCATGAGAGGATGAGGTATGAGAGCAGGAGGTGTGAGAGGAGGAGAGGTAGGGAGAGGAGGAGGTAGGAGAGGAGGAGGTGGGAGGAGGAGGTAGAGGAGGATGAGGCAGGAGGAGATGAGGGAGGTGAGAGGAGGAGGTGGAGAGGAGGAGGTATGGAGGAGGAGGAGGGAGAGGAGGATGGAGGAGGAGGTAGGGAGGAGGAGGGAGGTGAGGAGGAGGAGGGAGGAGAGGAGAGGGAGGAGGGAGAGGATGAGGGGAGGAGGAGGTAGGAGGAGGAGGAGGAGAGAGGGGGAGAGGAGGAGGTGAGGAGAGGAGGAGGTGAGAGGAGGAGGTGGGAGGAGAGGAGGAGGAGGATGAGAGGAGGGGGAGAGGAGGAGGTGGAGAGGATGAGGTGAAGAGGAGGAGGTGGAGGAGGATGAGGAGGAGAGAGGAGGAGAGGATGAGGAGGAGGGAGGGGGAGAGGAGGAGGTGAGAGGAGGAGGAGGTGAGGGAGGAGAGGTAGGAGGAGGAGGGTAGGAGAGGAGGAGGTATGAGAGGAGGAGGTGTGAGAGGAGGGAGGTATGAGAGGAGGAGGTGGGGAGAGGATGAGGAGGTGGAGAGGAGGAGGTAGGAGAGAGGAGGAGGTAGGAGAGGAGGTGGGAGAGGAGGAGGGAGAGGGAGGAGGAGGTGAGGAGGATGAGGAGGGAGAGGAGGAGGTATGAGAGGAGGAGGTAGGAGAGGAGGAGGTAGGAGAGGATGAGGTCGGAGAGGAGGAGGATGAGGAGGAGGATGAGGAGGAGGAGGATGAGGTAGGAGAGGAGGAGGAGGTGAGAGGAGGAGGTGAGAGGAGGAGGGGAGGAGAGGAGGGAGGAGGTAGGAGAGGATGAGGTAGGAGAGGAGGAGGTGGAGAGGAGGTAGGAGGGAGGGAGAGGAGGAGGTGAGGGGAGGAGGTAGGAGAGGAGGAGGAGGAGAGGAGGAGGTGGAGGAGGAGGAGGAGGTAGGAGAGGAGGAGGTAGAGAGGAGGAGGTAGGAGAGGAGGAGGTGAGGAGGGGTGAGAGGAGGAGGTATGAGAGGAGGAGGAGGTAGGGAGAGGAGGATGAGAGGAGGAGGTGGAGAGGAGGAGGTGGAGAGGAGGAGGAGGTGGAGAGGAGGAGGAGTGGAGAGGAGGAGGTAGGAGAGGATGAGGCAGGAGAGGAGGAGGTAAGAGGATGAGGTAGGAGGAGGAGGTATGAGAGGAGGAGGTGGGAGGAGGAGGCAGAGAGGAGGAGGAGGAGGAGAGGAGGAGGTGAAGAGGAGGAGTAGAGAGGAGGAGGTGGAGAGGAGGAGTAGAGAGGAGAGGAGGTATGAGAGGATGAGGTAGAGAGGAGGAGGTAGGAGGAGGAGGAGGTGGAGGAGGAGGAGGTGAGAGGAGGAGGTAGGAGAGGAGGAGGGAGAGGAGGAGGAGGAGGAGGAGGAGGAGGTAGGAGAGAGGAGGAGGTGAGAGGAGGAGGTAGGAGAGGAGGAGGTGAAGAGGAGGAGTAGAGAGGAGGAGGTGGAGAGGAGGAGTAGAGAGGAGGAGGTGAAGAGGAGGAGGAGGTGGAGAGGATGAGGTGGGAGGAGGAGGAGGAGGGAGAGGATGAGGTGGGAGAGGAGGAGGAGAGAGGAGGAGGAGGAGGAGAGGAGGAGGTGGAGGGAGGAGGTAGGAGAGGAGGAGGTATGAGAGGATGAGGTAGGAGAGGAGGAGGGTGAGAGGAGGAGGTAGAGGAGGAGGTGGGAGAGGAGGAGAGAGGAGGAGGAGGAGGAGGAGAGAGGAGGAGGTGGGAGAGGAGAGGAGGTGAGGAGGAGGAGGTGGGAGAGGAGGAGAGGAGAGGAGGAGGAGGAGGAGAGGAGGAGGTAGGAGAGGAGGAGGTGAGAGGAGGAAGGAGAGGAGGAGGTAGGAGAGGAGGAGGAAGGAGGAGGAGGTGAGGAGGAGAGGAGGAGGTGAGAGAGGAGGGGAGAGGAGGAGGTAGGAGAGGATGAGGTGGGAGGAGGAGAGAGGATGAGGTAGGAGAGGAGGAGGTGAGAGGAGGAGGTAGGAGAGGAGGAGGTGAGAGGAGGAGAGAGGAGAGGAGAGAGGAGGAGGTGAGAGGAGGAGGTGGGAGGAGGAGGAGGAGGAGGTATGGAGGAGGAGGTGAGAGGAGGAGGTGGGAGAGGAGGTGAGAGGAGGAGGTGGGAGGAGGTATGAGAGGAGGGAGGAGGAGGAGGAGAGGAGAGGAGGAGGAGGTGAGAGGAGGAGGAGAGGAGAAGGAGGTGTTGGAGGAGGAGGATGAGGAGGTGGGAGGAGGAGGTAGGAGAGGAGGAGGAGGAGGTAGAGAGGAGGAGGCATGAGAGGAGAGAGAGGAGGAGGTGAGGAGGAGGTGAGGAGGCGGAGAGGAGGAGGTATGAGAGGATGAGAGGTAGGAGAGGAGGAGAGGGGAGAGGAGGAGGAGAGGAGGAGGGAGAGGAGGTGGAGGAGGAGAGGAGGAGGTGGGAGAGGAGGAGAGGAGGAGAGGAGAGGAGGAGAGGAGGAGAGGAGGGGAGAGGAGGAGGGGAGAGGAGGAGGGAGAGGAGGAGGAGGAGAGGAGGAGGTGAGGAGGAGGTGAGGAGGTGGAGAGGAGGAGGTGAGGAGGAGGTGAGGAGGCGGAGAGGAGGAGGTGAGGAGGAGGTGGAGGAGGCGGAGAGGAGGAGGTGAGGAGGAGGTGGGAGAGAGGAGGAGGAGGAGAGGAGGTAGAGAGGAGGAGGTAGGAGAGGAGGGGGAGAGGAGGAGGTATGAGAGGAGGAGGAGGAGGAGAGGAGGAGGTTGAGAGGAAGAGGGAGAGAGGAGGAGGTGAGAGGAGGAGGTATGAGAGGAGGAGGTAGGGAGGAGGAGGAGAGGAGGAGGAGGATGAGGAGGAGGAGGTAGGAGAGGAGGAGGAGGAGGAGGAGGAGGTAGGAGAGGAGGAGAGGAGGAGGTGAGGAGGAGGCAGGGAGGAGGAGGAGGAGGGTGAGGGAGGAGGAGGGAGAGGAGGAGGCATGAGAGGAGGAGGTAGGAGGAGGTAGAGAGGATGAGGAGGAGGAGGAGAGGAGGAGGGAGGAGGGAGGAGAGGAGAGGGAGGAGAGAGGAGGGAGGAGGAGGGAGGAGAGAAGAGGAGAGGAGAGGAGGAGGTAGGAGGAGGAGGTGAGAGGAGGAGGAGCACTATGAGGAGGAGGAGGAGAGGAGGAGGATGAGGAGGAGGAGGGGTAGGAGGAAGAGGAGGAGGAGGAGGAGGAGGTATGAGAGGAGGGAGGAGGAGGAGGAGGGAGGAGGAGGAGAAGGTGGGAGGAGGAGGAGAGGGAGGAGGTATGAGGAGGAGGTAGGAGAGGAGGAGGTAGGAGAGGAGGAGGTGAGAGGAGGTATGAGAGGAGGAGGTGAGGAGAGGAGGTAGGAGGGAGGAGGAGGAGAGGAGGAGGTAGAGGAGGAGGTGGGAGAGGAGGAGGAGGAGGGAGAGAGAGGAGAGGAGGAGGGAGAGGAGGAGGTGGAGAGGGGGGGGAGGGAGGGGGAGGAGGAGGAGGAGGAGAGGAGGAGGAGGAGGAGGAGGAGGATGAGGAGGAGGAGGGGAGGAGGAGGTAGGAGGAGGAGGTGAGAGGAGAGGGAGGAGAGGAGGAGGATGAGGAGGAGGGAGGAGGAGGAGGAGGTAGGAGGAGGAGGTAGAGGAGGAGGAGGAGGAGGAGGAGTAGGAGGATTTAGAGGAGGAGGAGGAGAGGAGAGGAGAGGAGAGGATGAGGTAGGAGAGGAGGAGGTAGGGAGGAGGAGGTAGGAGAGGAGGTGAGGAGGAGGTAGGAGAGGAGGAGGTAGGAGGAGGAGTGAGGAGGAGGTATGAGAGGAGGAGGTAGGAGAGGATGAGGGAGAGGATGAGAGGAGGAGGAGGAGGAGGATGAGGAGGAGGTAGGAGAGGAGGAGGTAGGAGAGGAGAGGTAAGGAGGGAGAGGTAGGAGAGGATGAGGTAGGAGAGGAGGTGAGAGGAGGAGGAGAGGAGGAGGATGAGGAGGGAGGAGGAGAGAGAGAGGAGGAGGAGAGGAGGGGAGAGGATGAGGAGGAGAGGAGGAGGAGGGAGAGGAGGAGGAGGAGTGAGAGGAGGTGAGAGGAGGAGGAGATGAGAGGAGAGAGGAGGGGAGAGGAGGGGAGAGGAGGAGGGGAGAGGAGGAGAGGAGGAGGTAGGAGAGGATGAGAGGAGAGAGGAGGAGAGGTGGAGGAGGTGAGGAGGAGGTGAGGAGGCGGAGAGGAGGAGGTGAGGAGGCGGAGAGGAGGAGGTGAGGAGGCAGAGAGGAGGAGGTGGAGAGGAGGAGGTGAGGAGGCGGAGAGGAGGAGAGAGGAGGAGGGAGGAGGGAGAGGAGGAGATGCAGAGAGGAGGAGGTAGAGGAGGAGGAAGAGGAGGAGGTGATGAGGAGGAGGAGGAGGAGGAGGTAGAGGAGGAGGAGGAGGAGGAGGAGGAGGAGGGAGGTATGAGGAGGAGGAGGAGGATGAGGAGGATGAGGAGAGGAGAGGGAGGAGGTAGAGGAGGAGGTAGGAGAGGAGGAGGAGGGAGGGAGGGGGAGGAGGAGGTAGAGAGGAGGAGGTAGAGGAGGAGACGCAGAGAGGAGGAGGGTGAGGAGGAGGATGGAGGAGGAGGAGGAGGTGATGAGAGGAGAGGTAGGAGGAGGAGGTGAGAGGAGGAGAGGAGGAGGAGGTATGAGAGGAGGAGGTATGAGAGGAGGAGGTATGAGAGGATGAGGTATGAGAGGAGGAGGTATGAGAGGATGAGGTAGGAGAGGAGGAGGTATGAGAGGAGGAGGTAGGAGAGGAGGAGGTAGGAGAGGAGGAGGTGAGAGGAGGAGGTATGAGAGGAGGAGGTGTGAGAGGAGGAGGTAGGAGAGGAGGAGGTATGAGAGGAGGAGGTGTGAGAGGAGGAGGTATGAGAGGAGGAGGTAGGAGAGGAGGAGGTAGGAGAGGAGGAGGTAGGAGGAGGAGGTGTGAGAGGAGGAGGAGGTGCAGCAGGAGGAGGTATGAGAGGAGGAGGTGTGAGAGGAGGAGGTGTGAGAGCAGGAGGAGGTGCAGCAGGAGGAGTTATGAGGGGAGGAGGTGTGAGAGGAGGAGGAGGTGCAGCAGGAGGAGGAGGTGTGAGAGCAGGAGGTATGAGAGGAGGAGGAGGTGCAGCAGGAGGAGGTATGAGAGAGGAGGTGAGGAGGAGGAGGTCGAGAGGAGGAGGTGGGAGAGGAGGAGGTGTGAGAGCAGGAGGTATGAGAGGAGGAGGTGTGAGAGGAGGAGGTGTGAGAGCAGGAGGTATGAGAGGAGGAGGAGGTGCAGCAGGAGGAGGTATGAGAGGAGGAGGTGTGAGAGGAGGAGGTGCAGCAGGAGGAGGAGGAGCCTCACCGATGTCGCTGATGAGGATGACCTTGGTGTTGGCCGGGATGTGCTGGGTGAAGAGCGGCTTCTGCTCCTCGGAGGCCGTGGCGTCCAGCTGGCTGCAGGACTCCCCTTTGGTCGCCGCGGCGGCCGTCAGGTCGAACAGGTGGAACCAGCCCTCGGCGCCCACGGCAACCACGAAGTTCTGACCATCGGACAGGAATAAAAGCGTGATGTCACCGAAATATTGACGCTGCGCCGGCGCCGAAGATGGTTTGAGGAGCTCACCTTCCCTTTGTTGCAGACGTCGCCGACTGCGACGCACGTCAGCTGCAAAACAAGACACAAGATAAGAGAGGGAGGAAGAGGAAGAGAAGGAAGAGGAGAAAAGGAAGAAGAGTGAGAGGAAGAGAAAGAATAAAAGAAGAGGTAAAGGGAGAGAAGGAAGAAGGTGAGAGAGGAAGAAGAGAAGAAAGGTGAAGAAGAGGAGGGGGAGGAAGAACAGGAGGAGGGAGAGAAGGAAGAGGAAGAAGAAAATAAATGTGAAGATGATGTGGAGGGAGAGAAGGAAGAGGAGTAGAAAGAGGGAGAAGAGAAGGAAGGGGAAGAAGAGGAGGGGGAGGAAGAAGTGGCGGAGGAAGAGAAGGAAGAGGAGGAGACAGAGGAAGAAGAAGAAATGTGAAGATGATATGGAGGGAGAAAAGGAAGAGGAAGAGGAGGAGAAAGATGGAGAAGAGAAGGAAGGGGAAGAAGAGGAGGGGGAGGAAGAAGTGGCGGAGGAAGAGAAGGAGACAGAGGAAGAAGAGATGAAAGGTGAAGAAGAGGTGGAGGGAGAGAAGGAAGAGGAGGAGAAGGAGACAGAGAAGGAAGAGGAAGAGTACACACATGTGTGTGTGTGTGTGTGTGTGTGTGTGTGTGTGTGTGTGTGTGTGTGTGTGTGTGTGTGTGTGTGTGTGTGTGTGTGTGTGTGTGTGTGTGTGTGTGTGCGCACCATGCCCACGCAGCTCCTCGTGACCCAGGGTCTGGACTCGTCGTTCTTGTACACCAGCAGCTTCCCGTTGGTGTCGCCCACCACCAGCTCGTTGAGCTGCAGCCAATGAGAGACGGCGGCTCGTTACCATGGAGACGCGTTAGAGTTTAGAAGAGGAAAGACACACGGATGTCTCCGCTGCTCGACGAGAGGACGACAAACTACGAGGAAGGAAAAGCTGCAGCACAATGAAACCCACAACTATAGATGAAGGCATTGTGTTGCGTCATCATCATCATCATCATCAGGGCTGAGTTATATCATAATATCAAGACATGCAGATCAAATTCATCACACATTAAGAAAATACAGATACTCATTGATTGATTAAAAAAAGTCTTTAATTGATATGTTGTCTACATGTTCTTCATGTTGTTGTTGTTGTTGTTGTTGTTAGCAGTTTTGCACTGTATTACTATTATTATTTATATTATACTACAATACATGTTATGTTGGACAAGAGAGAAACGTACTTTCAGATCTTCTGTGTTTCGAAGTGACAATAAAGCAGACTTTGATTTTACTTTGATATTTTGTGTGTGTCCAAAACCCCAAATAAACTCAAATATAAGAACAATATATACATTTTAAATGGAGCAAATGTTCAGATATGAGAGTCGTTCAACATGTAAACGTGTTGCACACATAACTTTTATTTTATTAGCTTTTTTCTGTAGGACGACACACAGATTTCATGTTTTGATCATATTTAAAGTACTCGATCTGAACCCTCGTCCCGGTTATTTGTTATTGTTGTGACGTAACCGGTGGCCGTGCTCACCGAGTCGTTGTCCGCGTCTCCCAGACAGATCGCGTGAGGGAACAGAGTCCCGGGGAAGTCCAGACTGACCCGTTGCACGTAGCTCAAGGACCGCATCGCTCTGATCGTGGTTTCTATATTTTAAAAACCTCAAAAAGGAGCTACAGGATGACGTAATCTTCTCCTAAAGAGCACCATGTGGCATCAGAACTGTTTTATAAACAAAACATATCCGTTGAAAGTCCGTAAATATGATTAAATAAGACGGCTACATGGCTGTAGCGTCGCTAGCTGCTTCCTAGTAAACAAAAGCACGTGGTCTGAGAGAGTACGGCAAATCGCTGAGGACAAACCGTACAAACTTCGCGCTTGTTCTATTTAATGCTGCGGAGCTCAAATGCGTTATAACAAGGTTTACTAAGAACGTGTTTTTTGAACAACTGTGATTGATAATTAATGTAAAACTGGTGTTTCGATATAAAAACAAATCAAAAAAGGAATAATTGCCCAATCAATTTTTTGGGGGGAATTTGCAAATCAACTTTTCATTGCAATAAATAATATATCATACTGATATAATCATGATATACTGTTGACTTTAAAGTAAAGTAACCTAACATATATATATCAGGCAATATATGTTTTACGGTCAGTATTCAAACCCCAAAGCATTAAACAAATATATAAAAATCCTGTAAAAATGTGTTTTAATTTGCAGATGAATCGTTCCGTTTTATTATTTTATAATAATTATTGTTGTTATTTTTGCTTTTATGGCAGTTTGTCAAACGGGGAGAAGTGATCTCCAGCGTGACGTACCGCTGTTGTCCACCAGAGGGCGACATTCACTCACGTCGGGCAGAAAGCGTCGAAGAGGGCGGGGGGGGGGGGGCGTTTCCATAAACACCAGAAGTTCATTACAGAAAGAGTCTTTTGGAAAATAACACAAACACATTGCAACAGGTGGTTTAATTTTATGTTTCCCCTTTTTTGTCCTCCATTTTATTGCCTCTCACTTTATTATATGTTATTAACATATTTCTGTATTAAAGTTAAGTATACCTACTTTTAGAGTCTATTATCACACATTCCTCACCGTGCTAAAAGGTTTACACCACATACGTTTGTGCATCATTTCTAGAAAATCTAATGTTTCATATACAACAATATAAATAAGATGAATTAAACAGCCAAAGTATTAATTTATTATGATTATTCTGAGCTATGAAAGTACGTTTTTGCACATTTTATATTGTAAATTAAAAAGAGCAATGCTATTCTTTGAAATTATATAGAGTACCAATGGTGCACCAACACAACAGTGTCAGAAAAACAGTTTTTTAATGACAAACAAATGTAAAGTTTGTCCCCACATCAGAGACGCTCTGGATGTTTTGTGTTTCATTGTCACGCGCAAAGAGAACTCCCCCAAAAGAAAAGAGAGGAATACAGAAAGTGGTTAAAGGAGAACTCGGGCGCCCAGATGTCATATTAATGATTACACTCGGCTATGACTGGAAAGCCCCTCGAGAGAGAGAGAGAGAGAGAGAGAGAGAGAGAGAGAGAGAGAGAGAGAGAGAGAGAGAGAGAGAGTCCTCACAAAGCGCTAATTGGACTCTGGGAGCACACTGACAGGCCATGGATATGTTTCAGAAGGCCAGGCCGTGGTGAAGGGGGGGGCTGAATGGAACCCACGCTTCTTTTCTAAACTCTCTTGCTGAAGAAAAAAAGGGCGAGAGAGAGAGAGAACAAGGGGGGAGGGAAAGAAAAGAAAGTATTGGTGGCAGTGTGTGCGTGTGTGTTAGGGGGGGGGGGGGGGGGGTCCACTACGCGCAAACAAAAAACATATTATGTGTGATTTCGTGCGCACATACCTGACAAACAAATAAATTACACGCAAACTTAAGAAAAAAACCAATCACCTTTTTATCTCGGTTTTACGGCACGCGCACACATACTTTACAAACAACTAAATTACGCGCAAACTAAACATAAACAATCAGCGTTTTTCACACAGAGCTAGGGCACCAGAGTTCGAGTTTGTAAAAAAAAAGGGAGTTTAAAAAAATAATTGCGCACTTTTTCAGAGCGACATTAATCGGGAGGGCGCGGCGCGTCCGCGCTACTGTAAACGCGCCGGGTGTATCCAATCCAACACAAAGCTCCTGAAGGGGCCCTCGACGCATTTTGCGCGCCTCCGTTCCGCCTGTGCGCGCGGATGATCCGCTCTAATCAACGGGGCGCGCTCGGCCTCGGACGCTCACAATGGGCTCCGGAGAACGAGCCGCATCCAGACGCCTCTGGACCCGAACACACTAAAAATAGAGCGCGCGCGAGCGGCTGATTCACACACGCGCAGCTCTCGGACGAAGCAGCGCAGAGAGCTGTGTGCTGTCTTTCAGCACCACAGGTCTGCAACAACAACAAAAAACAACAACAAAGATGAACGAATAATAGAATAACAGTTATCATTCGGAGTTATTATTGTTTTAACTTCTTCCTGCTGGGATGCAAAGATCTTTTTCGACAGATCTTTTTAAGTAAGCACAACATTAAATTACCAAAGAATTAAATCACGAACTCTGAAAAGCAAAATATGACACGTGCACTTGACCTGTGACAACAAGAGGTCAAATTTGTAACTTTACAAACTTTTAGGACTTTGTCAAAGTTGCAATATATTCAGTGAATGACTCAATAATAGAGTTTTTGATGACATCTGACATCTAAAATAACTAAAAACTATATTAAATGTTCCAAATACTAATGACAACAACCTGTTGGAACACACACTCTCTGTGGGACTAAGCTCTGAATGTCGTGGACATCTTGTCTGCGGGTCCGATCTCCTCCCTGACACTCGCGGGACAGAGAGAAAGAAAGAAAAAAGAAAAAAAACTCACCACTGACTGTTTGCTTAGTGCTTCAAGTGGCACGCGTCCGGCGCGCGCAACGCACCGGCACCGGGGGCAGGAGCCCAAGGTGTATCCACGCGACCAGAGGGCGTGGCCAGCCCCCTCTCCCCACCCCCTCCCCATCCAAACGTATTGAAAAGCAGTGGCGTCTGTCCTCGAGGACTCAGAGCTGCTTTGAGGAACGCGCGAGGCAGCAGCCCAGCGGTCTGCACCCCCACCCCGCCCCCACACTACAAAACAAGTGCACGTCAAACGGCCCCCCTGCACCACGTGAACGGCACGAGCGGGACGCACCGCCTCGAGACTCTCTGGTGATTATTTATAAGTTTTTTAATTTATTTTTTGGTTTCCGATTCCTGGGAAATGGACTTCACAGCCAAGATGGAGATCAGCGTCAGCCACCACCACCCGCAGCAGCTGCTGCCGCCCGCGTGCTTCTTCTCCTCCGCGGCGGTGCAGAGCGTCCAGCTGAGCCCGAGCGGCAGCAGCCAGGGCAGCAGCGGCAAGTCGGGCTCCAAGCAGCCGAAGCGGCAGCGCTCCTCCTCCCCGGAGCTGCTGCGCTGCAAGCGGCGGCTGAACTTCGCGGGCTTCGGCTACAGTCTGCCGCCGCAGCAGCCGCACGCGGTGGCCCGCCGCAACGAGAGGGAGCGCAACCGCGTGAAGTTGGTCAACAACGGCTTCGCCACGCTGCGCGAACACGTGCCCAACGGCGCCGCCAACAAGAAGATGAGCAAAGTGGAGACGCTGCGCTCCGCCGTGGAGTACATACGCGCGCTGCAGCAGCTGCTGGACGAACACGACGCGGTGAGCGCGGTGTTCCAGTCCGGCGTGCTGTCGCCCAGCATGTCGCAGGGCTACTCCGCGGACATGAACTCCATGGCGGGCTCCCCGGTGTCCTCGTACTCGTCCGACGAGGGCTCCTACGACCCCCTCAGCCCCGAGGAGCAGGAGCTGCTGGACTTCACCAACTGGTTCTGAGCCTCCATAGTAAAGGTGAGAGCACTTCAAGACACCAGAGGGCATATCAAGATGCCATGATGGATGCACCTTCACGACACACACACCCTGACCAGTGCTTAACCCTCTCCTCTTCCTCCTCACAGACATATGGATCAACTCACTTTACTGTTGAAGTGCGCGTGCAGGATCGTCCCGGAGGAGGCTGTGCGCTTTTACGCGCGGTCCTCCCGGACTGGCAGAGACACACGAGCACGCGCGCCTTCACGTCCGCGGAGAACCTGGAGGAGGTGAATCAGGCCGGAGATCAGCGCCAAAGGAAGACGACGGTTCTCCTGACAGCGTGGGAATCCCCATGATAAACAAACAAACAACAACAACAAAACACTAAAGTGAATTCCTGCTCTCCAGCAGCTATTACAAACATGTTTAACACGTCGCTCTTCAACTATGCTAAACCCAATCACAGAACACCAACCCCGTTGGTAGAACTTCTCGAGACGTTAACATGCTTCCAAGTCGCGGATTTATTCTATAAAATTATTATATCAAACGCTTTTTTTGAAATATATTAAGCTATTTTTGTATGTAAGAGATTTATAGATGTTTTGTACACATCAATTTTTGTATATATTTTGTCTATATATTGCGAAGTTGCTTGTATACCTCCTGCCTGTAGACGTGTCGTCTATGATTCTCTCGTGTTCAGGAGGTTTCCATGAAGGAGTTTGACACTCCGACGTTTTACTCTCGCACCGATGTGTCTTATTTAATATAGCAACAACCATGTTATTGCGTTATGTCATGAAGTTCACAAAGATCAAAACGTATGCAGCTATTGTCCAAACGGAGCGCGCCGGCCACGCGTCGTCTCCACACTGTCAGCTCGATATTGTCTTCACATAAACAGATGTTGAAAAAAAGAAGAAGTCCGATAACCATATTTTCTACACTCCAAGAATAAAATGATTTGCTACTGAATTTATTTTCTGTCTTCATTTTTGCGGGGTGGAGGAAGGGATGGATTACTTGTTGTGGTTTATATTAGAGAGGAAAGCGAGAGGGAATGATGGGAGATGGAATGAAACACACTTTTTACGCACAGTTACGCACATTTTACGCACGAGTTTTTTCCCCCGTATATCTGACTCCAGTGGTGCGTAAACTTCAGGGGGGAAAGCATGAATAAATCCAACTGAACAGCAGCTGACATATCCAAGCTCTGATGAAAGGTTCAACAAACACCAGCAAAACATAAATATATATATATTTGATTTGAACCGTCTCGAGGAGCACAGACAAATACTATAAAACACATGATTCACTATAATAATAATAAACGTGCTGAAGCTGAAGATAGAGCCAAAGTTGGAGCTACTCTTCATCCAAACTTATCCCAAAATCGAGTGAGATGAAATAAACTCGAGGACACGTCTCCGTGGTGACGCGGAGGTGCAGAGCTCGAGTTTAAATGCAAAACCAAGTGTGACAGGTATAGGCGGAGGCTGCAGCCGGGCGCGTGCAGCCCGCTTTAATGAGCGAGTGTGTGTGACGTGTGTGTGGGTGTGTGTGTGTGTGTGTGTGGGGGGGGGGGGGGGGGGTCGAGTGGAGACACGGAGCTGAATTGGATGATGGCGTGTGCCTCCTGACGGGCAGCATGCCGCTGAACACACAACCACCACCACCTGGGAAGGAGGGAGCAGGCCCCGTGTGTGTGTATGTGTGTGTGCGTGTGTGAGTGATACTTTTGCTTTAGTGACATTTTATATTTCATAAAACTTTTTTTCGACAATGACCTCAATGAAAATAAATCTAAATACTGTTTTTTAAAAATGTTGTTATAAAAGAATGACAAAAAGATGCTGACGAACACAAAGCGCGCGGCTTGTGAACGGGTCATTGTGCAGGATGCGCGCGCGCGACAGCAGTTGTTCTCAATGGTGGGTTCATGGACCACCAGGGGGCCGTGAGAGGGGGCAAGAGGGCCCCTCGGAAAAGGAACAGGGCTGCAAGATTACAATAGGAAGACAATAGGTGTAAAAACACATTTGTAATAAGTATTTAATTAAGTTGGAACAACAGGACGGAATGATGTCTTTTTGAGAAATGTTTATTATCACACATCATACTACACACATATCTATTATCTATATATCTATCTATATATACACACATATATATGTTTATATATATATACAAAATATATACACACATTTTATTACCATATATATATAATAATATATAAATGTATATTTTTATATATGTAAAAATATATACACACATATATATATGTGTATATATACACATATGTGTGTATATATAAAATATATATACACACATTTGATTACCATAGATATATATTATATAAATGTTGTATATTATATATATACACACACGCATATATATATATATATTAAAAAGATATATATATAAAATATACAAACACACATTTGATTAATATGTATATATATATATATATATATATATATAAAATCACAACTGGATATAGTACAAAACTGGAACTGTGATCTCTGCTTAAATTGTAGATGTAGATGGGGGGGGGGGGCGGTGCAGACCGAGGTCAGAGGTCGCCGGCGTCGTCCAGCGGGTTGGTGATGACCGACTTGTGGATGAGCATGAAGAGCGGCAGGTAGGCCAGGAAGTCCAGCAGGTCCAGGGGGGGGACGCGCTGCAGCTGCAGCCGCACGGCCGCATCCTGGTGGATCCCCCCGGCCTTCAGCTCCAGGAGGAGCTGCTCCGCGCTGATGAAGCCTCCGGCGGCTCCTCCTTCCTCCTGCTCCTCCAGGAGGAACAGGAACAGTTGCTACACGGCGATGATGATATTGGGAGATAAATATATCAGATTAAAAAAAATAAACCAGAGGTAAACTGTCTTTGAAACCCTCTGAGCCCCGTGGTGAGCGTGAGGGTGTGTGTGTGTGTGTGTGCGCTCACGTTATTGTGTGTGTGTGATTCTCGGCCTCGGATTACGTTGACCCCGTTCCGGGTCTTGTTCGAGCGCACCTGTTTGCACTGTTAATGCAGTCAAGGTGATAATTGCTGCGGTGTGGGAGGGGGGAGAAATAATCCCTCTGGCAATTAGCCCATTGTCATGTTCCTGCTGCCTTTCAGTTGCTCAGCACTTCCCGGTGTGAAGGCGGGCCGGCTGGCCGGTCCCGGTCCCTCTGAGATGAGCCGTGTGTCGCGGGCTGATCACAGGGCCGGGCGGGGCGGCCGGCTCGCTCACCGCTGGGCACTTTAATGAGATTAGGGCCTTTGCTAATCTATGAAAAGGGAAAAGCACCCTTCTCTCTCTCTCTCTCCCTCATTTCTATGCATGCGGGCTGAGTGTCCTTCTTTTTTTTTTAAAGAAAGAAGCTGGCTTTACAAAAGCATGCTCTGGAATTGCTCTTCAAAGTGTTTACCAGTATTTATTTCATTATAATTATACCCGCGGAGCCATGAAAGAGGGGCGGAGACGGGGGTTTGTGACTCAGGTGAGAGTTAATCTGATGCTGCGTGGAGGCAAGAGCACCTTGGGATACACACTCAGGAGTGTGAACATGTGTGTGTGTGTGTGTGTGTGGGGGCAGATGTTTAAGAGAATTTGGGAAATGCAAACCAAACCTTTCTCTTACCTTCACCTTGAAGAGCCTCACTTCTAATGAGCGGAAGTCCATGTCGGTGATGAGCGATCGCATGAAGTCACTGGATGAAAAGAAAAAAATTCGGCAGAGCAACAACGTGAGCGTGGAAGAAAAAAAAAGAGCATTTTGAATCAAGAGAGATTAAAAACAACACTTCCCACAATGCAACGCAATCAAATGTTGTGCTTAACCCTTCCTACCCGGTGAAGTGCACGCCCTCACATTGTAAAGTAGTTATTTTTGTTATGAATGAGAAGATAACGTTGACTCAGAGGATGTTTTAAAGGGCCAGTGCACCTTTAACAAATCTGTCCGACAACAGGAGAGTTGTGAAAACACTTTTCTTGGTGGCCACATCGGGCCCTCTCTGTTGGCGGGTGAGTCGTTGCTGCCGTGATGGTAAAGCGTTCTGAGCCCATTGTGGTTGCTCACGGTGACCTGGGACGCCAAACAATACGCGGGACACGTGGACATCCCGCCACATAACGGATACAAACTGCTCTGCTTTTTGGGGACAGCGTGTGTTTGTGTGTGGGATCAGGGGTTGGGGGCTGGAGTATGGTGAGTGGGGGTTTGTGTGGAGGTTAAAGGAGGGGAATAAGTGACACACACACACACACACACAATGTGACCACTCGGATAATTAAGAGGGAGACACGGCCGGCTGTGTGGGGACAGAGCGCTCCTGTCCCGCGTGTGGCACGGCGACGGCCTCTAACGAGCGCCCGGTGGTAATGAGCCCCCCCCCCCCTCCTCCTCCTCCTCCACCTCCTCTTCCTCCTCCTCGCTGCACGCTCAATGGCCCGCAAGAGAGCGAAGAATGGCCGCGCGCCGGGCCAACGACAACAGCAGCCTAGGTCAGGGTGAGTTTGCCCCCCCGCTGTGGTCCACACAGAAGACTCCTCGCTTACGCAATGCCCAACATGTTGGCGCCCTCCTCGTTGGGGAGGGGGGGGGGCAAACTCACCCTGACCTAGTTTGAGTTGACAGAATTGAGAGTTGTTTGGGGATAATTTCGAGCGGTCTGGGAGGGAAACTCTCCGGGAGGAGAAGGGGCTCGTGTCTCGTAGGTCACCGGCGTCCCGCGACTCATTTTAGTCTCGTTGTCAGGTTGTCGTCGCGGGGTGAGGCTTCAGGTGCAGAGACACAGGCAGGACTCACATGTGAATCACAAAAGGATTCTCTTTAATGAGACAAAAGTTCCAAAAAAGCAAAAAGTCCAAAAGGGGGCAGGCAGGGGGGGTCAAACAGGGAGGTCAAGAATATCCAGCGCACAGGGAAGACGGACCCAAAGACAACAACTAAAGACAAGAATCCAACAGGAGACACGAGAAAGACTGACTCAATATACAGGGGGGAACACAGGTGTACGACATCAGACACTAACGAGACAAGAGTCGCTGAGGGAAGGTGAAGGGAATGAAACAATCAAGACAGAGGAGACATAGGAGACACAGAGGAGACACGGAGGAGACACAGAATAGGGTGTTATACTCGTAAACTTCCCGGAGGAAAACTTCCAGCACCTCTCCGGTGAATCCAAACACAAGCGACGAGGCGCGCAAGTAAAAAAGAAAGAAAGAAGAGCTGCCGTTCAGGGGGTTCTGTACGGCAATGTTGTTCTGGGCAGATCATGTGACCTGAGGGAATGTGGCGCCGTGAGAGGCGGACACAATGCTGCACAGGGACAGATGGGCCGGAGTCAAGGGCCCGAACAGCACGGCACAGCGGAGGGGCGAGAGGTATAGGCGACAAGAGAGAGAGGGAGAGATTGGAGACGCGAGGAGGAGGAGGAGGAGGAGGAGGGGGGGGGGGACAGTTAAGAGTTGTGAAAGAAAAGGGAGGTGAGTGACGGGGGTGGAAATGCAATTACTGCAGGAGAGAGAAAAATAATTATATGTAAAAAAAAAAAAAAGAAGAAGAAAAATCACCTCCTCCAATTTCAAAGGCCAGATCCGATTGGCCGATGTGACGACAGTTGCAGCTCGTTCTACAAAAGGATTAGAGGCGACAGGATTAAGAGCAACAGGTGAGAGGATCACTCCGTGGCGGACGCCGTTGTTCTCTCTTATCCTCCGAGGTTTACCGCGGTCGTTCATTATCGTGACTCTAATTGGCCGCACACAGAGCAGACACTCTGGACCCTCTCTCCGGCGGAGCAGGCAGTCCACAGGACGCCTCTAACGCACACCACACAAAAGGGGGCCGGCCGTAAATCAGAGGACCCGTGACCCTGACCCCGTCCTCCTCGCTCCGGGGCGAGGGCTTTTTGGGAGCAGGCCTTGACCCCCGGAGACCTCCGGAGTCGGCCGGCTCACACACTCCCGTCTGTTGGAAGCGCTGCGCCCTCGGGGCAGAGGGGGGGGGGCGCCCTGTGTGGGAATCCGCGGCGTGCGGGTCGTAATGTAGAGAGTGATGTCTTCTTGTCGGGCTGCCGGTCGCCGTTCATTTAGATTCTGCCCGTTCCCGCGTTATGACGCCCTCAAACGCCGTCGCTGTAAATCCCCAAAAAATAAATCTTCAACGGGCGACGTCGTCGGGACGCTCGACGGAGAGTCGGAAAAAAAAAAACGTTTGAAGAGGCGGATCAAAGGCAGACCCCACACACGACGACATCGCCACTGGAACTAATGTGCGTACACACTCTTATTCTTATTTACGGCGGGTCAGGGGACTCCTCTTCAGAGGTCAGAGTGTGCCTCCGCTGAAGGTCACTTACTCCATGGCGGCTATTTTCTGGGCCAGGCTCGCAATCACGGCAAAGAGCCTCAGGTCCACGAGTCCATCTGCCACCCTGAAGTCCACCATCTCCAAGATCTGAGACACGAGGGACAAGAAACGGGACGTGAGAGCAGGACGGCGATCCTCTGACACGTCTCCTCTCGCCTCGTCATTTTAATGTGTGACTAATGAGCTTATATCCAGGTAAACATTACACCTGGCGGTGAACAGAACCCGATACCCTTCTTGGTACCACCTCGGTCAAAGTACCGGAGACTAGAAGGTGGAGTTAAAACACGGCACACAGGGTTTCCTGCACGAACTCGCACCGTTTTTTTAGACAAAGTTATAGTCGAGAGCGAGGGAGCGATTTATCGAGATGTATTCACTACCGTTTAAAAGTTTTGGGTCGCGTAGAAATGTCCTTATTTTTCAAAGCTATGTTTTTATCAATGAAGATAACATTAGATTAATCATAAATAAACTCTCTACATAGTTAATGTGTACATAACTATTCTCTGGTGTTTAATGAAGTCTCTATAGAGGTGTGTAGAGGCCCATCTCCAGTGTTCTAATGGTACATTGTGTTATCGCCTTAGAAGACTAGCGGAGGGGTAGAAAACCCTTGAAAATCCATCTGACCTGAGGAGAATTTTTTAAAATATATATATATATATTATTATCATTAGAAATAATATTTCTAATAATATATATTATTTATTTTATCAATTTAAATATAAAAAATAATACAAATATTAAAGTGGTAAAAATACACTGCCGTTCAAAAGTTTGTGGTCACTTAGAAATGTCCTTATTTTTCTAATGTAGATACATTAAATGAATCATAAACACTCTCTACATAGTTAATGTGTAAATGACTATTCTCTGGTGTTGATGAAGTCTCTCCAGAGGTGTGTAGAGGCCCATCTCCACTGTTCTAGTGGTACATTGTGTTATCGCCTTAGAAGACTAGCGGAGGGGTAGAAAACCCTTTAAACCCTTTTTATGTGAGCGCAGCTGAAAACAGTTATGCTGGTGAGAGAAGCTATAAAACTGGCCTTCCTTTGAGCCACAAGAAGAACTACATTAATATTTACTATAAAAATCATTATTTATAACCTCGTCACATTTTATATAAATTTGATAAATGAAAGTGAAACCCTGTAGACGTAGATCTCCTCCTCGTCAGACAGCAGCTCCGGAGGGATGACGCTCTTCAGAGCGAGGAGAGCCTGAAGGCACGAGACGTAGCCGTCACCGTCAGCGTCCTCCTGCACAGAGATCAGCATCATCATCATCATCAGCATCAGCATCATCAGCGGCTCATTTAGTAATAATAATGCATTTAATTTATATAGCGCTTTTTAAGGTACTCAAAGACACTTTACATGTTACATTCCTACACCGTAGACGCAGCTACAGGGTGAAGTGTCTTGCTCAAGGGCACATGGACTAGGGCGGGGATTGGACCCTGATTGGAAGCTGGGCCTGCTAACCACTGACCCACAAAGAACATTTAAAGGATGTTCAAGGGCACAGGAGCTCATTCTTGACCTCAACAGTTTTGACGGGAAAGTGAATCTGCGAAATGTGCTTAATTTAAATAATGAATCAAATATGTAGCTGTTTTTTTCTATCCATGTCATTCAATTGGACCCAAACGATGAATCAATAATAAAAACAATGGAACCAGTGGTTAGCTGAAGCCCTGGTGTCAGCGGCGGTGTTGTTGTGAGCGGAGTGCAGCACATTGCAGAGAGAGAACGAGAAGGGTTCCAATGTCTTTCCACTTACTGCTTCAAAAGCTCTTTTGTACTCGGCCAGCGTCTCCTGGCTGAAAATGCAAAACTTTGCCAAGAAGTCGACTGCAAAGAGACGAGAAGAGACAAAGACAGACTTCTGACCGCGGTTTGTTCATTTAGGGCGTCACATTTTATACCCTGAGTGATTTCCAGCTTTGAGAAACAGAATTAGCTTTTTTCTGTGTGTGTGTGTGTGTGTGTGTGCAGAGTGGATTAGAGCAATATTTCTCTCCTCTGGTCGCACCAGGGTCATGGAGGACGGACAATACAGGGCGAGTGGTTCACAGGGGCATCCAGTTGGCCAAGGGAGGGAGGGAGGGGGAGGAGGGGGGGGAGGAGGGGGAGGAGGGGGCACTTGGGTTTTTATAAAGACAGAAAGTGAGATGAACAGATGCTGGAAATTAAGCCGGCAAGAGCTTGAAATGACCAACAAGTTTTCCAAAAAAGGGACTTAAAAACAGAGGCAAATATATAAATTCATTAGTCGATTGGCATAAAAATAATCAGGTAGTAGTTTGGATAATTTTTAGAAGCAAAGATGACAGAAATTCTCAGTATAAATCTCCTAAAATGAGCTAATTTGCGGCTTTTATTTGTTTTAGATAAAGAAAAAAAGAGCAAACAACTAATAAATAACTGGGATTAATTCATTCTGACCTTCATGCAAGCCTTTATTTATATGAGGCTATAAAACTGATTCCAGAAATAAGCCGAAACAAATAATGGTAAAGAATCTCCAGAAGAAGCTTTACGACTCTTAAATGATCAGAATCTTTAGACTCTTTATTAAAACATATAAAACAGCACCGCAATGACGAATGCCTCCAATACCAATACAATGATGACCAGAGAGGGCTATACAACCACGGCCATGAATATTTTGAGTAGGCAAATTTGGGGAGAGTGTGACTTGAGAGAAGTGGGGGGGGGGGAGGGGGGCTTTTAAGCTGCTGCCACTTCAATTTAGGAGATGAGAATGAGTCGGCTGAATAATGAATCTATTCATGGGCCTGGAGAAGAAAGAGGAGCAACAGAGTTGATATCAGTCTGGACCTAAACCCCCTGGACCTCGGGGGGGGGTTGAATCCGCCATTTATCAGCTTAGGCCTAATGGAAACCGGGCCTTCCACCGGCCGCACCCTTTCTCATGCAAAATGGTACATTCGCGTCCGAGTCAACTTGACTAGTTAAAGCTTGAATGATCGAAGAAGAAGAAGAAGAAGAAGAAGAAGAAGAAGAAGAAGAAGAAGAATCCCTGGAACCGGTGACATCTGAAGATGAGGGTTTTAAATTGACGCCTGAGTCGAGTTCTCCACTGAGCTGAAGGACCACGAGGATCTCCGGCTCCTGGGAACCTCCTCGGCCTCGTTGGAGTTTCCTTGACAACTTGTAAACTTTGCTTTTGCATTCGTGCTTCAAATATCATAAAAGATCCTCCTGAGCAGAAACTCCTGTTTGAGCTCGTTTTCTGAGTTTCACCATGTTTAAAGAAGAGTGTGTGTGTTGTGTAGATTGTCCCTGTGTGTGTGTGTGTTGTGTAGATTGTCCCTGTGTGTAGTGTGTTGTGTAGATTGTCCCTGTGTGTAGTGGGTTGTGTAGATTGTCCCTGTGTGTGTGTGTGTTGTAGATTGTCCCTGTGTGTAGTGGGTTGTGTAGATTGTCCCTGTGTGTGTGTGTGTTGTGTAGATTGTCCCTGTGTGTAGTGGGTTGTGTAGATTGTCCCTGTGTGTGTGTGTTGTGTAGATTGTCCCTGTGTGTAGTGTGTTGTGTAGATTGTCCCTGTGTGTAGTGGGTTGTGTAGATTGTCCCTGTGTGTAGTGGGTTGTGTAGATTGTCCCTGTGTGTAGTGGGTTGTGTAGATTGTCCCTGTGTGTAGTGGGTTGTGTAGATTGTCCCTGTGTGTGTGTGTGTTGTGTAGATTGTCCCTGTGTGTAGTGGGTTGTGTAGATTGTCCCTGTGTGTAGTGGGTTGTGTAGATTGTCCCTGTGTGTAGTGGGTTATGTAGATTGTCCCTGTGTGTAGTGTGTTGTGTAGATTGTCCCTGTGTGTGTGTGTTGTGTAGATTGTCCCTGTGTGTAGTGGGTTGTGTAGATTGTCCCTGTGTGTGGTGGGTTGTGTAGATTGTCCCTATGTGTGTGTGTGTAGATTGTCCCTGTGTGTAGTGGGTTGTGTAGATTGTCCCTGTGTGTAGTGGGTTGTGTAGATTGTCCCTGTGTGTAGTGGGTTGTGTAGATTGTCCCTGTGTGTAGTGGGTTGTGTAGATTGTCCCTGTGTGTAGTGGGTTGTGTAGATTGTCTCTGTGTGTAGTGGGTTGTGTAGATTGTCCCTGTGTGTAGTGGGTTGTGTAGATTGTCCCTATGTGTGTGTGTTGTGTAGATTGTCCCTGTGTGTGTGTTGTGTAGATTGTCCCTGTGTGTGGTGTGTTGTGTAGATTGTCCCTGTGTGTGTGTTGTGTAGATTGTCCCTATGTGTGTGTGTGTAGATTGTCCCTGTGTGTGGTGTGTTGTGTAGATTGTCCCTGTGTGTAGTGGGTTGTGTAGATTGTCCCTGTGTGTGTGTTGTGTAGATTGTCCCTATGTGTGTGTGTGTGTAGATTGTCCCTGTGTGTGGTGTGTTGTGTAGATTGTCCCTGTGTGTAGTGGGTTGTGTAGATTGTCTCTGTGTGTGTGTGTTGTGTAGATTGTCCCTGTGTGTAGTGGGTTGTGTAGATTGTCCCTGTGTGTAGTGGGTTGTGTAGATTGTCCCTATGTGTGTGTGTAGATTGTCCCTGTGTGTAGTGGGTTGTGTAGATTGTCTCTGTGTGTAGTGGGTTGTGTAGATTGTCCCTGTGTGTAGTGGGTTGTGTAGATTGTCCCTATGAGACGGCATAGATCCTATCTGCCTGATGGATCGTCTGGGTCGTGGAATTCCTGCTCATGACTACGCCACTGTCCTGTTGAGACTCCGCCCACTCCTCCTCCCACCGCCATCTGCCTGATGGATCGTGGAGGTCTCCATCGTGGAATATGCCTACTATGAACTATTCATACTCTGTCATATTTATTGAATGTATTTTAACTCTAAATCTGTCCTTCTGTACACATTACATCTATTGCATCTGTCCATCCTAGGAGAGGGATCCTCCTCTGTTGCTCTCCTCCAGGTTTCTTCCTTTTTCCCCTGAAGGGTTATTTGGGAGTTTTTCCTGGTCCGATGTGAGGTTTTGGGGCAGGGATGTCTATGTGTACAGATTGTAAAGCACTCCGAGACAAATTTGTAATTTGTGAAATTGGGCTATACAAATAAACTGAATTGAATTGAATTGAATGTGTGTGTGTGTGTAGATTGTCCCTGTGTGTGGTGTGTTGTGTAGATTGTCCCTGTGTGTAGTGGGTTGTGTAGATTGTCTCTGTGTGTAGTGGGTTGTGTAGATTGTCCCTGTGTGTAGTGGGTTGTGTAGATTGTCCCTGTGTGTAGTGGGTTGTGTAGATTGTCCCTGTGTGTGGTGTGTTGTGTAGATTGTCCCTGTGTGTAGTGGGTTGTGTAGATTGTCCCTGTGTGTAGTGGGTTGTGTAGATTGTCCCTGTGTGTGTGTGTGTTGTGTAGATTGTCCCTGTGTGTGTGTGTTGTGTAGATTGTCCCTGTGTGTAGTGGGTTGTGTAGATTGTCCCTGTGTGTGGTGGGTTGTGTAGATTGTCCCTATGTGTGTGTGTGTGTAGATTGTCCCTGTGTGTAGTGGGTTGTGTAGATTGTCCCTGTGTGTAGTGGGTTGTGTAGATTGTCCCTGTGTGTAGTGGGTTGTGTAGATTGTCCCTGTGTGTAGTGGGTTGTGTAGATTGTCCCTATGTGTGTGTGTGTAGATTGTCCCTGTGTGTAGTGGGTTGTGTAGATTGTCCCTGTGTGTAGTGGGTTGTGTAGATTGTCCCTGTGTGTAGTGGGTTGTGTAGATTGTCCCTGTGTGTAGTGGGTTGTGTAGATTGTCCCTATGTGTGTGTGTGTGTAGATTGTCCCTGTGTGTGTGTGTTGTGTAGATTGTCCCTGTGTGTAGTGGGTTGTGTAGATTGTCCCTGTGTGTAGTGGGTTGTGTAGATTGTCCCTGTGTGTAGTGGGTTGTGTAGATTGTCCCTATGTGTGTGTGTTGTGTAGATTGTCCCTGTGTGTGTGTGTTGTGTAGATTGTCCCTGTGTGTGGTGGGTTGTGTAGATTGTCCCTGTGTGTGTTGTGTAGATTGCCCCTGTGTGTGTGTTGTGTAGATTGTCCCTGCGTGTGTGTTGTGTAGATTGTCCCTATGTGTGTGTGTGTAGATTGTCCCTGTGTGTGTGTTGTGTAGATTGTCCCTGTGTGTGGTGGGTTGTGTAGATTGTCCCTATGTGTGTGTGTGTGTAGATTGTCCCTGTGTGTGTGTTGTGTAGATTGTCCCTGTGTGTAGTGGGTTGTGTAGATTGTCCCTATGTGTGTGTGTGTGTAGATTGTCCCTGTGTGTGGTGTGTTGTGTAGATTGTCCCTGTGTGTAGTGGGTTGTGTAGATTGTCCCTGTGTGTAGTGGGTTGTGTAGATTGTCCCTATGTGTGTGTGTGTAGATTGTCCCTGTGTGTGGTGTGTTGTGTAGATTGTCCCTGTGTGTAGTGGGTTGTGTAGATTGTCTCTGTGTGTAGTGGGTTGTGTAGATTGTCCCTGTGTGTAGTGGGTTGTGTAGATTGTCCCTGTGTGTAGTGGGTTGTGTAGATTGTCCCTGTGTGTAGTGGGTTGTGTAGATTGTCCCTGTGTGTAATGGGTTGTGTAGATTGTCCCTGTGTGTGTGTGTGTTGTGTAGATTGTCCCTGTGTGTAGTGGGTTGTGTAGATTGTCCCTGTGTGTAGTGGGTTGTGTAGATTGTCCCTGTGTGTAGTGGGTTGTGTAGATTGTCCCTGTGTGTGTGTGTAGATTGTCGCTGTGTGTGGTGTGTTGTGTAGATTGTCCCTGTGTGTAGTGGGTTGTGTAGATTGTCTCTGTGTGTAGTGGGTTGTGTAGATTGTCCCTGTGTGTGGGTTGTAGATTGTCCCTGTGGTGTGTGTGTAGATTGTCCCTGTGTGTAGTGGGTTGTGTAGATTGTCCCTGTGTGTGTGTTGTGTAGATTGTCCCTGTGTGTAGTGGGTTGTGTAGATTGTCCCTGTGTGTAGTGGGTTGTGTAGATTGTCCCTGTGTGTAGTGGGTTGTGTAGATTGTCCCTGTGTGTAGTGGGTTGTGTAGATTGTCCCTGTGTGTAGTGGGTTGTGTAGATTGTCCCTGTGTGTAGTGGGTTGTGTAGATTGTCCCTGTGTGTAGTGGGTTGTGTAGATTGTCCCTGTGTGTAGTGGGTTGTGTAGATTGTCCCTGTGTGTAGTGGGTTGTGTAGATTGTCCCTGTGTGTAGTGGGTTGTGTAGATTGTCCCTGTGTGTGTTGTGTAGATTGTCCCTGTGTGTGGTGGGTTGTGTAGATTGTCCCTGTGTGTAGTGGGTTGTGTAGATTGTCCCTGTGTGTAGTGGGTTGTGTAGATTGTCCCTGTGTGTAGTGGGTTGTGTAGATTGTCCCTGTGTGTGGTGGGTTGTGTAGATTGTCCCTGTGTGTAGTGGGTTGTGTAGATTGTCCCTGTGTGTAGTGGGTTGTGTAGATTGTCCCTGTGAGTGGTGTGTTGTGTAGATTGTCCCTGTGTGTGGTGTGTTGTGTAGATTGTCCCTGTGTGTAGTGGGTTGTGTAGATTGTCCCTGTGTGTGGTGTGTTGTGTAGATTGTCCCTGTGTGTAGTGGGTTGTGTAGATTGTCCCTGTGTGTAGTGGGTTGTGTAGATTGTCCCTGTGTGTAGTGGGTTGTGTAGATTGTCCCTATGTGTGTGTGTTGTGTAGATTGTCCCTGTGTGTAGTGGGTTGTGTAGATTGTCCCTGTGTAGTGGGTTGTGTAGATTGTCCCTGTGTGTAGTGGGTTGTGTAGATTGTCCCTGTGTGTAGTGGGTTGTGTAGATTGTCCCTGTGTGTAGTGGGTTGTGTAGATTGTCCCTGTGTGTAGTGGGTTGTGTAGATTGTCCCTGTGTGTAGTGGGTTGTGTAGATTGTCCCTGTGTGTGTGTGTGTAGATTGTCCCTGTGTGTGGTGTGTTGTGTAGATTGTCCCTGTGTGTAGTGGGTTGTGTAGATTGTCCCTGTGTGTAGTGGGTTGTGTAGATTGTCCCTGTGTGTAGTGGGTTGTGTAGATTGTCCCTATGTGTGTGTGTTGTGTAGATTGTCCCTGTGTGTGGTGGGTTGTGTAGATTGTCCCTGTGTGTAGTGGGTTGTGTAGATTGTCCCTGTGTGTAGTGGGTTGTGTAGATTGTCCCTGTGTGTAGTGGGTTGTGTAGATTGTCCCTGTGTGTAGTGGGTTGTGTAGATTGTCCCTGTGTGTAGTGGGTTGTGTAGATTGTCCCTGTGTGTAGTGGGTTGTGTAGATTGTCCCTGTGAGTGGTGTGTGTGTAGATTGTCCCTGTGTGTAGTGGGTGTGTAGATTGTCCTGTGTGTGGGTTGTAGATTGTCCCTGTGTGTAGTGGGTTGTGTAGATTGTCCCTGTGTGTAGTGGGTTGTGTAGATTGTCCCTGTGTGTGGGTTGTGTAGATTGTCCCTGTGTGTGTGGGTTGTAGATTGTCCCTGTGTGTAGTGGGTTGTGTAGATTGTCCCTGTGTGTAGTGGGTTGTGTAGATTGTCCCTGTGTGTAGTGGGTTGTGTAGATTGTCCCTGTGTGTAGTGGGTTGTGTAGATTGTCCCTGTGTGTAGTGGGTTGTGTAGATTGTCCCTGTGTGTGGTGTGTTGTGTAGATTGTCCCTGTGTGTGTAGATTGTCCCTGTGTGTAGTGGGTTGTGTAGATTGTCCCTGTGTGTGTGTTGTGTAGATTGTCCCTGTGTGTGGTGTGTTGTGTAGATTGTCCCTGTGTGTGTAGATTGTCCCTGTGTGTAGTGGGTTGTGTAGATTGTCCCTGTGTGTGTGTTGTGTAGATTGTCCCTGTGTGTAGTGGGTTGTGTAGATTGTCCCTGTGTGTGTGTGTGTTGTGTAGATTGTCCCTGTGTGTAGTGGGTTGTGTAGATTGTCCCTGTGTGTAGTGGGTTGTGTAGATTGTCCCTGTGTGTGTGTGTTGTGTAGATTGTCCCTGTGTGTAGTGGGTTGTGTAGATTGTCCCTGTGTGTAGTGGGTTGTGTAGATTGTCCCTGTGTGTAGTGGGTTGTGTAGATTGTCCCTATGTGTGTGTGTGTAGATTGTCCCTGTGTGTGGTGTGTTGTGTAGATTGTCCCTATGTGTGTGTGTGTAGATTGTCCCTGTGTGTGGTGTGTTGTGTAGATTGTCCCTGTGTGTGGTGTGTTGTGTAGATTGTCCCTGTGTGTAGTGGGTTGTGTAGATTGTCCCTGTGTGTGTGGTGTTGTGTAGATTGTCCCTGTGTGTGGTGGGTTGTGTAGATTGTCCCTATGTGTGTGTGTGTGTGTGTAGATTGTCCCTGTGTGTAGTGGGTTGTGTAGATTGTCCCTGTGTGTAGTGGGTTGTGTAGATTGTCCCTGTGTGTAGTGGGTTGTGTAGATTGTCCCTGTGTGTGTGTGTTGTGTAGATTGTCCCTGTGTGTAGTGGGTTGTGTAGATTGTCCCTGTGTGTAGTGGGTTGTGTAGATTGTCCCTGTGTGTAGTGGGTTGTGTAGATTGTCTCTGTGTGTGTGGGTTGTGTAGATTGTCCCTGTGTGTGTGGGTTGTGTAGATTGTCCCTGTGTGTGGGTTGTGTAGATTGTCCCTGTGTGTAGTGGGTTGTGTAGATTGTCCCTATGTGTGTGTGTGTAGATTGTCCCTGTGTGTGTGTTGTGTAGATTGTCCCTGTGTGTGTGTTGTGTAGATTGTCCCTGTGTGTAGTGGGTTGTGTAGATTGTCCCTATGTGTAGTGGGTTGTGTAGATTGTCCCTGTGTGTAGTGGGTTGTGTAGATTGTCCCTATGTGTGTGTGTGTAGATTGTCCCTGTGTGTGGTGTGTTGTGTAGATTGTCCCTGTGTGTAGTGGGTTGTGTAGATTGTCCCTGTGTGTGGTGGGTTGTGTAGATTGTCCCTGTGTGTAGTGGGTTGTGTAGATTGTCCCTGTGTGTAGTGGGTTGTGTAGATTGTCCCTGTGTGTGTGTGTTGTGTAGATTGTCCCTGTGTGTAGTGGGTTGTGTAGATTGTCCCTGTGTGTAGTGGGTTGTGTAGATTGTCCCTGTGTGTAGTGGGTTGTGTAGATTGTCCCTGTGTGTAGTGGGTTGTGTAGATTGTCCCTGTGTGTAGTGGGTTGTGTAGATTGTCCCTGTGTGTAGTGGGTTGTGTAGATTGTCCCTGTGTGTAGTGGGTTGTGTAGATTGTCCCTGTGTGTAGTGGGTTGTGTAGATTGTCCCTGTGTGTAGTGGGTTGTGTAGATTGTCCCTGTGTGTAGTGGGTTGTGTAGATTGTCCCTGTGTGTAGTGGGTTGTGTAGATTGTCCCTGTGTGTAGTGGGTTGTGTAGATTGTCCCTGTGTGTGTGTGTTGTGTAGATTGTCCCTGTGTGTAGTGGGTTGTGTAGATTGTCCCTGTGTGTAGTGGGTTGTGTAGATTGTCCCTGTGTGTAGTGGGTTGTGTAGATTGTCCCTGTGTGTAGTGGGTTGTGTAGATTGTCCCTGTGTGTAGTGGGTTGTGTAGATTGTCCCTGTGTGTAGTGGGTTGTGTAGATTGTCCCTGTGTGTGTGTGTGTTGTGTAGATTGTCCCTGTGTGTAGTGGGTTGTGTAGATTGTCCCTGTGTGTAGTGGGTTGTGTAGATTGTCCCTGTGTGTAGTGGGTTGTGTAGATTGTCCCTGTGTGTAGTGGGTTGTGTAGATTGTCCCTGTGTGTAGTGGGTTGTGTAGATTGTCCCTGTGTGTGTGTGTGTGTAGATTGTCCCTGTGTGTAGTGGGTTGTAGATTGTCCCTGTGTGTAGTGGGTTGTGTAGATTGTCCCTGTGTGTAGTGGGTTGTGTAGATTGTCCCTGTGTGTAGTGGGTTGTGTAGATTGTCCCTGTGTGTGTGTGTGTAGATTGTCCCTGTGTGTAGTGGGTTGTGTAGATTGTCCCTGTGTGTAGTGGGTTGTGTAGATTGTCCCTGTGTGTAGTGGGTTGTGTAGATTGTCCCTGTGTGTAGTGGGTTGTGTAGATTGTCCCTGTGTGTAGTGGGTTGTGTAGATTGTCCCTGTGTGTGTGTGTGTTGTGTAGATTGTCCCTGTGTGTAGTGGGTTGTGTAGATTGTCCCTGTGTGTGTGTGTGTTGTGTAGATTGTCCCTGTGTGTAGTGGGTTGTGTAGATTGTCCCTGTGTGTAGTGGGTTGTGTAGATTGTCCCTGTGTGTAGTGGGTTGTGTAGATTGTCCCTGTGTGTAGTGGGTTGTGTAGATTGTCCCTGTGTGTAGTGGGTTGTGTAGATTGTCCCTATGTGTGTGTTGTGTAGATTGTCCCTGTGTGTGTGTGTGGTTGTGTAACCCTGTGTGTGGTTGTGTAGTCCCTGTGTGTAGTGGGTTGTGTAGATTGTCCCTGTGTGTAGTGGGTTGTGTAGATTGTCCCTGTGTGTAGTGGGTTGTGTAGATTGTCCCTATGTGTGTGTGTTGTGTAGATTGTCCCTGTGTGTGTGTGTTGTGTAGATTGTCCCTGTGTGTAGTGGGTTGTGTAGATTGTCCCTGTGTGTAGTGGGTTGTGTAGATTGTCCCTGTGTGTAGTGGGTTGTGTAGATTGTCCCTGTGTGTAGTGGGTTGTGTAGATTGTCCCTGTGTGTGTGTGTGTTGTGTAGATTGTCCCTGTGTGTAGTGGGTTGTGTAGATTGTCCCTGTGTGTAGTGGGTTGTGTAGATTGTCCCTGTGTGTGTTGTGTAGATTGTCCCTGTGTGTAGTGGGTTGTGTAGATTGTCCCTGTGTGTAGTGGGTTGTGTAGATTGTCCCTGTGTGTAGTGGGTTGTGTAGATTGTCCCTGTGTGTAGTGGGTTGTGTAGATTGTCCCTGTGTGTAGTGGGTTGTGTAGATTGTCCCTGTGTGTGTGTGTTGTGTAGATTGTCCCTGTGTGTAGTGGGTTGTGTAGATTGTCCCTGTGTGCAGTGCGGTGTGTAGATTGTCCCTGTGTGCAGTGGGTTGTGTAGATTGTCCCTGTGTGTAGTGGGTTGTGTAGATTGTCCCTGTGTAGTGGGTTGTGTAGATTGTCCCTGTGTGTAGTGGGTTGTGTAGATTGTCGCTGTGTAGTGGGTTGTGTAGATTGTCCCTGTGTGTAGTGGGTTGTGTAGATTGTCCCTGTGTGTAGTGGGTTGTGTAGATTGTCCCTGTGTGTAGTGGGTTGTGTAGATTGTCCCTGTGTGTGTGTGTGTTGTGTAGATTGTCCCTGTGTGTGTGTTGTGTAGATTGTCCCTGTGTGTAGTGGGTTGTGTAGATTGTCCCTGTGTGTAGTGGGTTGTGTAGATTGTCCCTGTGTGTGTGTGTTGTGTAGATTGTCCCTGTGTGTAGTGGGTTGTGTAGATTGTCCCTGTGTGTGTGTGTTGTGTAGATTGTCCCTGTGTGTAGTGGGTTGTGTAGATTGTCCCTGTGTGTGTGTGTGTTGTAGATTGTCCCTGTGTGTAGTGGGTTGTGTAGATTGTCCCTGTGTGTGTGTGTGTTGTGTAGATTGTCCCTGTGTGTAGTGGGTTGTGTAGATTGTCCCTGTGTGTGTGTGTTGTGTAGATTGTCCCTGTGTGTAGTGGGTTGTGTAGATTGTCCCTGTGTGTGTTGTGTAGATTGTCCCTGTGTGTAGTGGGTTGTGTAGATTGTCCCTGTGTGTAGTGGGTTGTGTAGATTGTCCCTGTGTGTGTGTGTTGTGTAGATTGTCCCTGTGTGTAGTGGGTTGTGTAGATTGTCCCTGTGTGTGTGTGTGTTGTGTAGATTGTCCCTGTGTGTAGTGGGTTGTGTAGATTGTCCCTATGTTTGTGTGTTGTGTAGATTGTCCCTGTGTGTAGTGGGTTGTGTAGATTGTCCCTGTGTGTGTGTTGTGTAGATTGTCCCTGTGTGTAGTGGGTTGTGTAGATTGTCCCTATGTTTGTGTGTTGTGTAGATTGTCCCTGTGTGTAGTGGGTTGTGTACGTACTAGACGGTAAATAGTGGATATCAGATATATTGGTATCGCCGATGAATTACATTAAACTAAAGTACAGAAATGCACAAATATATAATATGGAAACATTGTTACTATTCTGTTTCTCCAGAAGAGAGAAGACACACACACACACACACACACACACACACACACACACACACACACACTTTGGAAACATTGTCACTATTCTGTAGTTTCTCCAGAAGAGAGAAGTTTGTTTTTTTCAGCCGTAAAATTAATTTATTAAACTTTAAAGCAATCGTCAAAAAAAGAGGTTTAAAAAAAAAAGAAGAAGATATTTCAAATCTTCTTTTAAACCATAAACCTAACTATGATACAAACTGAAGTTCAACCACACACACACACACAGGGGGGGGGGGGGGGTCCCTGTCTGAGGGGAGCGCTCCGTCAGGGACCCGGCTGGACAAAAGGTGCAGTGGAGTGAGGGATTGAGGGAGGAAGCGGGCGGAGGAGGAGCGGGACAAAGCCTGATAGCCTTATCTGATTCCACTCCAGCGCTTGATGGCTTTTTTCCTCCTCTTTCTCTTCTCTCCCTCTCTCTCTCTCTCTCCTCTCCTCCCTCCCTCCACCTTTACAGGCCTTTGGTGTGAAGCCTAGCAGAAAATGTTAATCAAGAGAGGGGCGCCGCGTGGAGAAAGGCGAGAGAAAGGCGAGTCACTTCGTAATCTGTAATGAGAGCGAGGCGATTCAGTTGCGATTGAGAGAAGAAGAATAGGGGGGGGGGGGGCGCGAAGATGATGATGATGATGATGATGAGCAGGGAGGTTCGGTCCCTTTCACCCACGGTTGTTTTTTATGTTCCCTTTTCTCTCGCTTTTGCACCGGGGTCACGGCTCATTTAACACACACACACACACACGCGCGTGGACGCCGCTGCGTTCAAGGTCCGCAGCTGACGGGGGGAAAACTACCGCTGATCATCGGTGTGTGAGTTATAGTGTGCGAGTTATATTTTATGAGTTATAGTTTGTGGTTATAGTTTGTGACCTCCTGGCTTTGTCGGGTTCTGAAATGTGTCCGGAGCTCTGACGCTGAAATCTGGCATCAAAAAACGATGAATTAGTCGATATTATTGTTATTATTATTTAGTTTTTAGTATTTTGTTTTGTGTTTTCTATTTATTTTCATTGATGTTGCTGTGATTTTTGAAATTTCCCCACTGTGGGACAAATAAAGGAATATCATATCATATCATAAACATACCTGCAAACTCATGGGGGGTGAAAAAGGTGACAACGGGGGGGGGGGGGGGGGGGGGTGCAGGTGATTTTTTTTTTTGTCACACCACATCCACGTTGTTTGAAGCCTCAAAGCTTTTAGAACCACAACTACAGTCATTTTATTGTTCTGACCACAAATCTAAATAATGATAATAAACAGTTTAAGACCAAAAGGTTCTCCGCTCTGACTCGGCCCTGTAATGATAGTAATAACAACAAATATACATTGTCATTATATATAATATGGTTAAAGTCATTCATGAACCAACTTCCTTTTTTTTTGCCTGAACAGTCCTCATGGACTTCTCCCTGAATCTGTTCTGTCTCTACCTGTTTGTCACGATACTCATATTATAACTTCTATACATATTACATACCTGCCATAAATATCATGATACCCCATACCAGAATTCAATACAATACCATAAAAACAATATGGTACCATAAATACGAGACTGGTATATTTATCTATAATAGTAATAAATAAAACATCTGTATGGTTCACTTTTTACCAACTTTTTCAACACTTAACAAATGTCAGTAATATGAGTATACAGCCAGATATGAAGGAAACTACATGGTTCCATCATAGCATTGATTATACACTATGAGGCCGTTAGTCTCTGACCAGATGAGACACAGTTCATCAGGATGAGCAGCTGGAGAGTTACACAACTTTACAGACTGAAACATTTCACTTCTGGCATCTTTTATTTTTTAAGCCGAAGTCTCTAAAGCTGCGCCACTTCTCTCTCTGTGAGCTGCGCAGCGCAGTGTGCGCAGACAGCTCGACACGGAGCAGCGCGTCCGCTCTGATCGCTCTCTTAATCAAGTATCGATACAAAAAATATGCTAAATCACATCGTGTTTAACGTGCGGGTACTTTGTTAGCATCGCTACACCGTGCAGCGTGACAGCAGCAGATGTAGCGGGCTAACATTCAAGCTAACCTGAACCCCCAAACGCTGTGGACATCTGAACGCTGATTGGCCGAGACGCGACACGTCCCATCAAAGATGTTTTATTGCGAAGAGCACCACTCCACACTTTTCTCCGCGTCTCACTGCAATCTCAACGGCAGCGGGCCAGGTGACCCCCAAAAACTCTTTGGATCTCCACGATTCACGTGGATGACCTATTTTGAGTTCAAAACGGTGAATTTCACCGAAAGGTGACAAGTTTGCAGG